>NC_135233.1:780841674-781141674 GCF_051348905.1 Ranitomeya variabilis
CTGCCCCTCTTATGTGAAGAGCCGTCAATGAGAGAAGATGTTGCTCTGCTAGATGGAATAGACGATCTGCTACGCACATTAGGGATTTGGAACGAGTCCCGCCTTGGTGATTTATGTATGCCACGGCGACCCGATTGTCCGAGAATACCCGCACGTGGTGGCCCTGTAGATAGACAAGGAGTGATTTAACTGCTTGTTCCACAGCCGTTAACTCCTTTAGGTTGGAAGACATTTCTATCTGATCCCGATCCCAAAGCCCCTGGACCAACGTATCCCCCATGTGAGCCCCCCATCCAGAAGGGCTAGCGTCCGAGGTGACTATACGAGTTACATTATATTCCCAGGGGACCCCTGTGGACAGGTTCTCTTGGTCTAGCCACCATCCGAGGGACATAATAGCGTCTTGGGATAGGGTCATCAGGCTCTCCAGACATCCCCCCAACCTTTTTTGTTGTAACAGCACCTCGCCCTGAAGTATCCTCGTATGATACTGGGCCCATCGGACCGCTGGAATACAGGACGAGAGAGAGCCCAACAGAGACATGGCTCTTCTAAGGGACATGGTGGGGTTTTTAGAGGCATTCAGCACCTGAAGGTGCAGGCGATCAATTTTCTCTTCAGGCAAACGGCATTCCTGAACCTGGGAATCCAGGGTCAGGCCTAAAAATCGCTGCACCGTCATGGGCTGTAAGCGTGATTTTTTAACATTTAACATCCACCCCAGACGCTCCAGAGCAGACATCACTTTATGTAACTGTTCCAGACAGTGATCTGCCGTTTTACCTACGATAAGGAGATCGTCCAGGTAGGGGATTATTAGAATGTTGGACTCATGCAGGTGTGCCATAACTTCCGCCATAACTTTGGTAAACACTCGAGGGGCGACCGATATACCAAAGGGGAGGGCCCTATACTGGAAGTGTCTGATTACCCCATCCAACTTTACCGCCACCCTCAGGTATCGTTGGTGACCTGCATAAATAGGGATATGGTAATAGGCATCCTTCAAATCCAATACTACCATAAAGCAGTTTTTAAACAGCAGCTTTATTGCGGTGTTAATAGTTTCCATCTTAAATGATTGGACGGTCAGGAAATTATTAAGAGCCCTAAGGTTAATAATTGTTCTGAAGGAGCCATCAGGTTTACTTATTAGGAATAGAGGAGAGTAGAATCCTCTACCCTGTTCTCCTTCCGGAACCTCTGACAGGACATTCTTATTGAGCAGGTCGTGAACTTCTGCTTCCAGGGCCGCCTGTTCTGCTGGATAGGACCTGAGTGGGGTAACTCTGAAGAAGTTCTGAGGGATGGAAGAGAACTCTAGCCGCAGACCCGTAGCTATTAACCCCAGCTTTCTCCAGCAGTTCGTCTAGGACTGGACCAAACAGGTATTCCCCTTCGCATGGGATAGAGCACAGATGGGATCTGGATTGAAGGTCACCCGGCCAACATTTCAGCCATAGGGCCCTGCGTGCTGCGTTTGATAGTCCGGCCGCCCTAGCCGCCATTCTTGCCGAATCCGCAGATGCGTCCGCGAGAAAGGCAGCGGCATTCTGAATTGTTGGCAGGAATTTCAACATAGAATCTCTGGAAACACCGCCTTCCAACTTAGACCCTAGCTGATCCAGCCAGACCATCATCGATCTGGCTGCACATGTTGCGGCTACAGCAGGTCTCAGGGCACCCGCCGACATCTCCCATGTCCCTTTAAGGAATGAGTCAGCCTTCTTATCGAGAGGATCCTTTAGGGAAGCCATGTCGTCGAAGGGGATAGATGATTTTTTAGACGCCTTAGACACCGCTGCGTCCAATTTCGGCGCCTTATCCCATGTATTCACCATGGGGTCCTCAAAGGGTATCTGCGTTTAAAGGCAGGTGGAAAAGAGCCTTTCTTCTCTGGTTTTTTCCATTCCCTTTTGATGAGGTTCTGGACCTTGTCATTGAGCGGAAAAGACCTATGTTTTTTAGGGTCTAGACCGCCAAACATTAGGTCCTGTGTAGAGAGTTCTGGCCTTTCATCAGCCACACCCATGGTGGATCTAACTGATTTAATTAGTTTGTCCATTTGGTCCAATGGGAAACAGAACCAGTTAGACTCCTCTTCCGAAGAGGACGCTGAGGAGACAGAGGCATCTGACTCATTCTCCCTACTAGGGCCAGCGGACGAATCCGAATCTGAGGCGCTAGGCTCCCTTCTTCTTTTGGAAGGCTCCCGGGACAGGGATTTCAGGGAATCTTTCACCTCCTTCCTGATAATCTCCCTAAGGTTTGATGTGAAATCAGGAGACTCTTCCGCCACCTATGGGAGCGGAGAAAAAGGCTATGTAATTTATCTGGCGCTACCGCTATCAGAGTCCCCATCAATTTATTTCCTACCGTCTGCCGTACACACGACTGACAAAGTCTCTTAGGGTAGGCGTCTGGCAAAGGGCAAGCGCATAGCGCGCACTCCTTGTTTTTTGTTTTACCAGCGCTTTTTTTCCCCTACGGAAATAAACATAGGAAAAGACTGCATCAGGGTACATTCACGAAGATCTCTTACCCAGGCAGTAGCGGTAGGTACCGGATTACTGGGGGGTCGGTCCAGATCCTTCTGTTTATATCTGCGACCGGGCTGGTTACTGCGTCCGCGGGCCTTCGGCTGGGGGTTCGCATGGGACTTCTCCGAGGATCTGTCCTGCTCCTGCTCCAGCAGACCGACGGCAGCTTCCGGCTCATCCATAGCTGCAGATGGGCTCACAAGCAGCCCTGCAGCGTTATGCTCGGCTATATATAGCCCACCCCTGAATATGGAACATGTGCAGGTGTGTGGCCAGAATCTTTTCCTCCACCTGCAAATCCGTGCCCACCCCCGCCTCCGACCGCCCCACCCCCGCCCCCGCCGCATGCAGGACAGTGGTGATTTTGCAAAAAAACCGGCCGGCGTCCAACTTCCGGTTTTAGCCCCGCCCCCTGCGCGTCACTTCCGGTATCGGCCTGAGGGCTCAGGAACGCACCCGGAAGCCGGGGACAGCGTCACCGGACCCCCTAGCCGCCCGCCGCTACACCACCGCCGCCAGTGGCCGCAGCACAGCGGCGGAAGCGGCAGAAGCCGGCGCCCGACCCCCGGCCTGCCGACAAAAAAAGGAGCTCACAGGGCGCCGCACCACACCGCACTGCACCGACGGGGACTAGAGGCGGGGAAGACCGAGGCCCAGGAGGGTGAGCGGACCCCGGGGGGGGGCATACTCACCTCGCTGACCACTGGAGATGGACCTCCTCCGGACGTCGCTCCACCCTGCACCGCTCACTGTCGTGGAGTCCTACCCGGACCCACCGTGGCGCTTCCAGGGACCCGCACTGCCCGAGGTAGGAGACCCCCTCGCTACCTGGGTCGGACAGCCGGCCTGGGTATTGATAGGAGAAACAAAGTCGTATCTGCAGGGAATCCTGTCCTCCAGGAACAGGAAACCAACTGATGCGTGGGAGAGGTGCCGCCCTTATGTATCTGTAGGTTTCCTGTTCCTGAAGGGCGGATCCCCTCTCTCCGTAGTGCTGTCATGGACGACCGATAAATATATATATATACAATTCAAAAAAGCAGGCAGCACCCCATATCCTTTGAATAATGTGCAGGATTTATTCAAACCCACTTGTCTGGGCAACGTTTCGGATCTAAATGAGCCTTTCTCAAGCCTTGAGAAAGGCTCATTTAGATCCGAAATGTTGCCCAGACAAGTGGGTTTGAATAAATCCTGCACATTATTCAAAGGATATGGAGTGCTGCCTGCATTTTTTGAATTGTATGGACTTGGGACAATCAGTGGACAGGTTGTCTGGAGGCTTTGCACCCGAAGATAAGTAAAGGATTTGTGCTGTTCCTATTTTTCTTAATATGTGTGTGTGTATGTGTATATATATATATATATATATATATATATATATATATATATATATATATATATATATATATATATATATACAAAGAATTGAAATATTCATAATGATATATAAGGTTTTGTCTAATCTTAATACCTAAAGGTAATCTAGTTTTCACAGTTTACAGCCACCAAGTTTCACGGTCAATCAGTGTGCCCTTATAATCTTTACCCCTGAATGGTTATTTAGTCTTTTCAAGCGCTTTCTCTTTCTTCATGTGTTCAATACTTTTTCTCTGTGCCCTTTCTCATTACAACACATAACATAATTTATGGAAGTCTATAGTTTGATTTCTGTGTGGATTGGATGGGATGTTACAGACATCTGGTGAGAATTTCATGTCAATACCAGCTTTAGAAAAATGTTTACTTTGAAAATTGGTGACATGTTCAATATGTATTTCATCCACTGTAGATGCAGTGCCAGTACCAAGTATACTACATAGATTCAGTACCAGGAGCAATCTTTTGACATGGATACTGTAACAGAATAAAACTTACTATGCAGATAGAATAACAAAAGCAAGCTCAATGCAAAGATATTTGAAAAATGTTGGAAAAACAAAGTGTGTTGCTTAAAAATGTCATGTTGTCTATATACAGTTATATGAAAAAGTTTGGGCACCCCTATTAATCTTAAGCTTAATGTTTTATAAAAATTGTGTTTTTTTGCAACAGCTATTTCAGTTTCATATATCTAATAACTGTTGGACACAGTAATGTTTCTGCCTTGAAATGAGGTTTATTGTACTAACAGAAAATGTGCAATCTGCATTCAAACAAAATTTGACAGGTGCATAAGTATGGGCACCCTTATCATTTTCTTGTTTTAAATACTCCTACCTACTTTTTACTGACTTACTAAAGCACTTTTTTGGGTTTTCTATCCTCATTGAGCTTTGAACTTCATAGCCAGGTGTATGCAATCATGAGAAAAGCTACTTAAAGTGGCCACTTGCAAGTTGTTCTCCTGTTTGAATCTCCTCTGAAGAGTGGCATCATGGGCTCCTCAAAACAACTGTCAAATGATCTGAAAACAAAGATTATTCAACATAGTTGTTCAGGGGAAGGATACAAAAAGCTGTCTCAGAGATTTAACCTGTCAATTTCCACTGTGAGGAACATAGTAAGGAAATGGAAGAACACAGGTACAGCTCTTGTTAAGGCCAGAAGTGGCAGGCCAAGAAAAACATCAGAAAGGCAGAGAAGAAGAATGGTGAGATCAGTCAAGGACAATCCTCAGACCACCTCCAGAGAGCTGCAGCATCAACTTGCTGCAAATGGTGTCACCGTGCATCGGTCAACTATAACTATATAACTATATAAGTGTTTTCTGACATCTGTATTCATTGAGGCGCCAGAAGCAAAATATTACCGCTTCTCCACATCTATTCATTTTTACAATGTAGTCACTTAATTCATCTTATTCCATAAGCTTGATATTGTATTATTTTCTACTTTATTCCAATTTTTGTTTTCTTATATATATCTGTCTTTTATCTTTAATTCTTAAGCTTTTGAACAAATTAACTCCTTTTCATAGACTGATGATCTAATGAAAACGAATTATGGTAATTTTTCAATTAAATGCAATTATTTACTTTTTCTGCGATATAAAATTAATTCTGTGAAAACGTAGGAAAGGTTAGTTGTAAAATGTGCGTATGTTATTTGTTTTAGTTTTGGACTTTGATAATATCCATTCCTTTTTATGTTGATTTGTAGATCAAAAGAAGAGGCAGCTCAACAGGTGGCTTCACTTAGACAGTCGCACCAGAGAGAGATGGAAAAGCTAATTTGTCAGCAGGCATTAGAACATTCTTCATCTAGGGTGGCTGAGCTAAGTAGTACACTTTCAACTCAAGAGGTAATGTACCGTAGTTTCCTAATGTGCTGTTTTTGTTTAGTTTTTTTGTTTGTTTTTGTCACATCAGGCATTTTTTCTTTTTCTATTGATTTTAGATGTTAAATTTCGAGGGGTTTTTTTTCAGACAAGCATTTTAATAATTGGCAAGTTGATTTTCTGTCCTACTCGCTGAAAAATAACACTTTAATGAACAAAAATACACACACGCGATGTGCAATATAGATGTATTTTTTCATTTAAATCAATATGAAGTTTATTCAAAGAATATTTTAAGCAGGATCGACTCCAAATTCCAAGTTAAAAAAGCTGTGAATATACCTAAAAATTATAATAATAATAATAATAATCTCTTTATTTATATAGAGCCAACATATTCCGCAGCATGTTACAGTTTTTGCACATTATCATCGCTGTCCCCGATGGGGTTCACAATCTAAATTCCCTATCAGCGTGTCTTTGGAATGTGGGAGGAAACCGGAGAACCCGGAGGAAACCCACGCCGACACGGGGAGAACATACAAACTCCTTGCAGATGTTGTCCAAGGTGGGATTAGAACCCAGGACTCCAGCGCTGCAAACTGCCAATATAAGTCCAAAAGAGACTTGGTCCACACATGAGAAACAATTTTCGATGCAGCTGTCATACTTTGCCTTCACGTTACACGTAGTATTTTTCACATATTATGCTGTGGTTTTTACCCTATACATTACATTTAAACAGTTAAATGTGGAGTGATAATCTGTCACCTAGTTCCCTGCATATTTTTACTGCTACTTGAGGATGGGTTTTTAAATACGCAAACATTCACCCTTTGTATAGTACTGTATATTACCAGAAATTTGCAGTTAGCAGTCTGCACCACAAATCCATTACAATTCTTCAAGGTGTGACCTGGACCGAAAGGTTTTAATTATTCCCAAATGCTTTTGTCTCTAGGGGTTAACAAAAAACACCGGGTTAAATATTTGCAGAAAACCTATAAATTTGCCCTTGGAGCTCAAGTCACTAAACACTAAATACTGGAGTAGTAACCTTACATCTTTTCTTTCTCCCTGATTACATATTACCATTTTAAAAAATCATCTAGAGGTGAGCGAATCGAATCAAAAGACCGCATTCCAGCAGCCACCTCTGTGGTTTGTGGCCGCCCGATGGTAGCCTTCTGTCTGGATCTCTGGTGCCGCTTTTTGATTTTTAAGCTTAGCGCTACATCCTCATCATTGCAAGACCAGGATCCTGTGAACTGATTTGCTTATTAACCTGAGCAGTGGTTTTCCCCCTTCACTTTTTTATCGTGGAGTCCGACAAACCATAACTTTTAATGTCTTTGTTGATGTATCCATATGAAGACTTGTTTTTTGGGGGGAGATTTTAATTTGTCAGTTTCAACGTTTTTGAGTATATACCCAGTTGGATCTAATACATTGTAGTATATGGCAGACCCAGAGCCCATATTTAGGCCTCATGTTGCCAAAGCAACCCATTGCCACCCCATAATTGCTTTGCAAAGGTTGCCGATGACCTGTAAAATTGGCTGGATGTTACACCCAACTCTTGTTGTGGTTACTCTTGTGCTTCTGCCTTCTTTGGGATGTAACTGTTCGTCCTGATACAGTAACTGGCAGTTAAGGTAATAGAGTTAGGGTATGTGTCCACGGGCCGGATTACATCCGGAATAGCTGCGGATTGAACGCTGTGCACAACCGCAGCGTTCAACCCGCAGCGTCCAGATGTTACAGCATAGTGAAGGTGATTTTATGAAATCCCTTCTCCATTATGCGTGCGAACACGTATCCGGCAGCCCTGTATTTACGGACATGCTGCGCGTCTTTTTAGAACACAGCATGTCTGTTTACCTTGCGGCAACGCTTCGTCTCCACAAGGTAAATAACGGTCCTATGTATAGGGTGCGGAGATTCCGGATGTGTGCAATGATCACATCCGGAATCACTGCACGTACAGAAGGGGGCGGCACTTTGGGCGGAGAGGGTTTTCCGCTTTGTCCAAAGCGCCAACAGTCTGGACCGTGGACACACACCCTTACTTCCTGTGGCAGGAAGGGTTTCATGCATAAAATGTTTCATTCCATAATATAAAACATTGCTTACATTTTTTCTTAAAGATCCTCACAAAGCACCTCCAAAAGCAAGTTGTTGAGCTACAGAAGGACAGAGAGACCCTGGCTGTTTTACGAATCAGAGAAGATGCTCTACAGAAGGAGGTACCTTTATTAAAATCAGCAGTATTTTAATTTAAAGAAAAAGCAAACATTTTATAGCTGCACAAAAAGAATGTAAAGACCAAAGCCAATTACTACCAGATGAAAATTAAAAAAAAAATACAGATGCTAAGAATGTTGTCCAGCCCTCAATTGGTTTTCTAAAAAATAACCTCTCAGAATGCAATAAAAAAATTTACTAACAAGCCAACACAGCTCCTATACCAGTACTGCCCTGCGCTTTCTGTCCTTTCCAGATGTGCTTGTGATTGCTGTAGCCAGTCACTGGTAACAGTGTCTCATTTGTAATCTTTGTAGTCATTGATTGGTTACAAAGATAAAATGTCTTTCACGACCGAGCAGAAAGTAAAGTGCCAGTGTGTGTACTTTCTGTTTTGTCAAAACTGACATATGACCACTGCAGCCAATCAAAGGCTATAGGTGTGGGGGCCTATATTATGTATTAACATGTCAAGACATAGGCAAGACTCCCAGGCAGTGAACAGCTATATGCATGCATTTTGCATGCTTCTTCTGTATGGTAAAATGTTCTTGCAGTCAGAACCCTGTGCACTAATTTGGCCCAAGGCAATCTTTTTGCAAACCTTCTCATGCAATCCCCACTGTTTAGCTCACACTGGTTCTGAGATTGTTATCCCTCTCAAAGGCATCTAAATCCTGCCACTTCCGTTCCTTCTGATGATGTGGAAGTCACAGCTGCAGGAGGGTCCCATAAACAGCTACGGTCCTACGTTCTAGGCAGATATCCGCATCCCCTGTCTTGTCAAACTCTCTTTCCTCCAGTCCACTCAGACATCTCATATAGAGATGAACACCTCTCATCCTCCATTCAGATTCAGATTTTGATGAGGACCAGTCCAAACTCTCCTCTCTGGTCGACTGCTTTATTGTGGTACTCAAGAATCCTTCATTGTCACCAACAAGGACGTCTTTCTCCCAAAGGGGAGTTTCCTTTCGACACCCTCAACCAAGCCCCCAAAGTGTTTCCCCCACAGTAAGAATTTTAGGAAGAACAAACAAAAGAATAGAATTTAAAAAACAAGAGTTTTGCAAAACATCTAGATGTTTGCCTTTCTGGAGGACTCATTGCAAAAATGGTCTTCCTCGCTGGCATCATCTTCTTCAGGTCTCCAAATCCACTTCGGTAAAGTCCATCTTGGCACAAAGGGCATCCCCCACCCATCATGGGTGAGATGGGACATCTTCTCTTCAGAAAATATCTGGTTGTTCAAGATTCCTGGATATGAAGCTACAAAATGAAATTTTCTTACATGTCCCAAGCCATTTTTTTCACCCTGTTTCATACCATCCCAACTCTTTTGGAGAAGGCGGCAATAGTTTCAGTCAGACTGCTTCTATGGTTTTTATACAAACCTTTTTGTCTGCAAAAACGATGGGTTAGTGTGCTGAGTTTTAGACCTCAGATGGCTCAACTGCTATGTCTGTTGTTAAATATTTCTAGATTTAATCCTTTAGGACAGTTAGTGCACCCCTTTGAACAGAAAGAGCTCTCTTCTCCTTAGATATCAAGGATGCATTCCTACACACACCGTCTGCCAGACTCGTCAACATTTCCCCAACTTTTCTAACAGTCCCAGGTACTACCAATTTATGGTACAAAAAAACAACTTGGCTACAGCCACAATGGCCTTAACAAAGTTCCTTGTGATTTCATGAGCCCAGTTTCACACTCACCCCCTCAGTGAGCAATTCTGATGTTGTAAAACAAGTCTAAATATTATCTAGCTCAGACTACACTCCTTCACCTATCAGTCAGTCACTTTCTTCAGTGGTGGGTCCACTATTGATACCTTCATGAATGGGTAGAACAAGCAATCTGGTTACCTCCAGAGTTCTGACTTCAAATTAGATCTCCTCTGTTGGGGTTCTGTTATCCACTCGAACTTACTTGCACTTCATTTAAAATTATATCTGTTGAAGCTGTTTTTCTCAGCAAATCACGCAGACATGCTTAACCCCTTTCTGACATTAGACGTACTATCCCGTCGAGGTGGGGTGGGCCCGTATGACCACCGACGGGATAGTACGTCATACGCGATCGGCCGCGCTCACGGGGGGAGCGCGACCGATCGCGGCCGGGTGTCAGCTGCATATCGCAGCTGACATCCGGCACTATGTCACGGACCGCCCCCGGCACATTAACCCCCGGCACACCGCGATCAAACATGATCGCGGTGTACCGGCGGTATAGGGAAGCATCGCGCAGGGAGGGGGCTCCCTGCGGGCTTCCCTGAGACCCCCGGAGCAACGCGATGTGATCGCGTTGCTCCGAGGGTCTCCTACCTCCCTCCTCGCCGCAGGTCCCGGATCCAAGATGGCCTCGGCATCCGGGTCCTGCAGGGAGGGAGGTGGCTTACCGAGTGCCTGCTCAGAGCAGGCACTGGTAAGCCTGCAGCCCTGCACAGCAGATCGCAGATCTGACAGAGTGCTGTGCACACTGTCAGATCACGGATCTGTAATGTCCCCCCCTGGGACAAAGTAAAAAAGTAAAAAAAAAATTCTCCACGTGTGTAAAAAAAAAAAAAAAAAATCCTAAATAAATAAAAAAAAAAAATATTTATTATTCCCATAAATACATTTCTTTAGCTAAATAAAAAACAAACAAACAATAAAAGTACACATATTTAGTATCGCCGCGTCCGTAACGACCCAACCTATAAAACTGCCCCACTAGTTAACCCCTTCAGTAAACACCGTAAGAAAAAAAAAATAAAAACGAGGCAAAAAACAACGCTTTATTATCATACCGCCGAACAAAAAGTGGAATAACACGCAATCAAAAAGACTGATATAAATAACCATGGTACCGCTGAAAACGTCATCTTGTCCCGCAAAAAACGAGATGCCATACAGCATCATCAGCAAAAAAATAAAAAAGTTATAGTCCTGAGAATAAAGCGATACCAAAATAATTATTTTTTCTATAAAATAGTTTTTATCGTATAAAAGCGCCAAAACATAAAAAAAAATGATATAAATGAGATATCGCTGTAATCGTACTGACCCGACGAATAAAACTGCTTTATCAATTTTACCAAACGCGGAACGGTATAAACGCCTCCCCCAAAAGAAATTCATGAATAGCTGGTTTTTGATCACTCTGCCTCACAAAAATCGGAATAAAAAGCGATCAAAAAATGTCACGTGTCCGAAAATGTTACCAATAAAAACGTCAACTCGTCCCGCAAAAAACAAGATCTCACATGACTCTGTTGACTCAAATATGGAAAAAGTATAGCTCTCAAAATGTGGTAACGCAAAAAATATTTTTTGCAATGAAAAGCGTCTTTCAGTGTGTGACGCCTGGCAATCATAAAAATCCGCTAAAAAACCTGCTATAAAAGTAAATCAAACCCCCCTTCATCACCCCCTTAGTTAGGGAAAAATAAAAAAATTAAAAAATGTATTTATTTCCATTTTCCCGTTAGGGTTAGGGTTAGGGCTAGAGTTAGGACTAGAGTTAGGGCTAGGGTTAGGGTGAGGGCAAGGGTTAGGGTTAGGGCTAGGGTTGGGGCTAGGGTTAGGGCTAGGGTTAGGGTTGGGGCTAGGGTTAGGGTTAGGGCTAGGGTTGGGGCTAGGGTTAGGGCTAGGGTTGGGGCTAGGGTTAGGGCTAGGGTTAGGGCTAGGGTTAGGGCTAGTGTTACGGCTAGTGTTACGGCTAGTGTTAGGGCTAGTGATAGGGCTAGGGTTATTGCTAGGGTTAGGGCTAGGGTTGGGGCTACAGTTAGGGTTGGGGCTAAAGATAGGGTTAGGGTTTGGATTACATTTACGGTTGGGAATAGGGTTGGGTGTGTCTGGGTTAGAAGAGTGGTTAGGGTTACTGTTGGGATTAGGGTAAGGGGTGTGTTTGGATTAGGGTTTCAGTTATAATTGGGGGGTTTCCACTGGTTAGGCACATCAGGGGCTCTCCAAACGGGACATGGCATCCGATCTGAATTCCAGCCAATTCTGCGTTGAAAAAGGAAAACAGTGCTCCTTCCCTTCAGAGCTCTCCCGTGTGCCCAAACAGGGGTTTACCCCAACATATGGGGTACCAGCGTACTCAGGACAAATTGGACATCATCTTTTGGGGTCCAATTTCTCCTGCTACCCTTGGGAAAATACAAAACTGGGGGCCAAAAAATAAGTTTTGTGGGAAAAAAAAGATTTTTTATTTTCACGGCTCTGCGTTGTAAACTGTAGTGAAACACTTGGGGGTTCAAAGTTCTCACAACACATCTAGATAAGTTCCTTGGGGGGGTCTAGTTTCCGATATGGGGTCACTTGTGGGGGTTTGTACTGTTTGGGTACATCAGGGGCTCTGCAAATGCAACGTGACGTCTGCAGACCAATCCATTTAAGTCTGCATTCCAAATGGCGCTCCTTCCCTTCCGAGCTCTGTCATGCGCCCAAACAGTGGTTCCCCACCACATATGGGGTATCAGCGTACTCAGGACAAATTGGACAACAACTTTTGGGGTCCAATTTATCCTGATCCCTTGTGAAAATACAAAACTGGGCTAAAAAATCATTTTTGTGAAAAAAAAAAAAGAATTTTTATTTTCACAGCTCTGCGTTATAAACTGTAGTGAAACAATTGGGGGTTCAAAGCTCTCAAAACACATCTAGATAAGTTCCTTAGGGGGTCTACTTTCCAAAATGGTGTCACTTGTGGGGGTTTTTAATGTTTAGGCACATCAAGGGCTCTCCAAACGCAACATGGCATCCCATCTTAATTCCAGTCAATTTTGCATTGAAAAGTAAAATAGCGCTCCTTCCCTTCCGAGCTCTGCTATGCGCCCAAACAGTGGTTTACCCCCACATATGGGGTATCAGCGTACTCAGGACAAATTGCACAACAATTTTTGGGGTCCAATTTCTTCTCTTACCCTTGGGAAAATAAAAAATTGGGGGCGAAAAGATCATTTTTGTGAAAAAATATGATTTTTTATTTTTACGGCTCTGCATTATAAACTTCTGTGAAGCACTTGTTGGGTCAAAGTGCTCACCACACATCTAGATAAGTTCCTTAGGGGGTCTATTTTCCAAAATGGTGTCACTTGTGGGGGGTTTCAATGTTTAGGCACATCAGGGGCTCTCCAAATGCAACATGGCGTCCCATCTCAATTCCAGTCAATTTTTTCATTGAAAAGTCAAATGGCGCTCCTTTCCTTCCGAGCTCTGCCATGCGCCCAAACAGTGGTTTACCCCCACATATGGGGTATCAGCGTACTCAGGACAAATTGTACAACAAATTTTGGGGTCTATTTTTTCCTGTTACCCTTGGTAAAATAAAACAAATTGGAGCTGAAATAAATTTTGTGTGAAAAAAAGTTAAATGTTCATTTTTATTTAAACATTCCAAAAATTCCTGTAAAACACCTGAAGGGTTAATAAACTTCTTGAAAGTGGTTTTGAGTACCTTGAGGGGTGCAGTTTTTAGAATGGTGTCACACTTGGGTATTTTCTATCATATAGACCCCTCAAAATGACTTCAAATGAGATGTGGTCCCTAAAAAAAAATGGTGTTGTAAAAATGAGAAATTGCTGGTCAACTTTTAACCCTTATAACTCCGTCACAAAAAAAAATTTTGGTTCCAAAATTGTGCTGATGTAAAGTAGACATGTGGGAAATGTTACTCATTAAGTATTTTGCGTGACATATGTCTGTGATTTAAGGGCATAAAAATTCAAAGTTGGAAAATTGCGAAATTTTCAAAATTTTCGCCAATTATTTGTTTTTTTCACAAATAAACGCAAGTTATATCGAAGAAATTTTACCACTATCATGAAGTACAATATGTCACGAGAAAACAGTGTCAGAATCGCCAAGATCCGTTGAAGCGTTCCAGAGTTATAACCTCATAAAGGGACAGTGGTCAGAATTGTAAAAATTGGCCCGGTCATTAACGTGCAAACCACCCTTGGGGGTGAAGGGGTTAAGGCAAGAAAACTTTCCTGGACTCTGATTTACCACCATATATAAAATAACTTTTTCTGTTGGTATGAAAACCAATATTTGCATTTCAACCTTTTCTGGCTAATTTCCTCCTTTCAGGATGGCCTGGTCTTGGGCCAAAATCTAATCATTAGAGACAGATCTCGACCCCCTCCATTTTATTACATGTCTCTAACTTAGCTTTACACACCTTCTTACAAAGAGATGTTTCTTATCATAAATCCAAAGCACCATAGGATCTCAATTTAAGTACAGCAGTCTTTCTTCCTTTTTTTTTTTTTTTTTTTTTTTTTTTAAGTCTTTTTTTCTAGTTTCGCCTCAGTATCTGTATGCGCCCATTCTTTTCAAAAATCTGTTGTTGGTGGCCATTACATCCACCTGCTGAGTGTCAGAAGAGGCAGCTCTGTTCTGTAAGTCCGCTTTTACATTTTTTTCATCAGGACATGATAGTCCTTCACCCTATATCTTCATTTTTACCCCAAATGGTATCCACATATTGTGCTGTAATTTTTTCCCCTCATCTTCTCATTTCAGTGAAAAGTCACCTCATATTCGGAACGTGTTTCACACATTGCACATTTATTTATCTCAAACCTGCTCCTTCCGACCTCTTTTTTTTTTTTTTTTTTTTTTTCCCCTGTATTTCACTTTTAGAGGGTCACTGGCAGAGTCTTGCGATATCAAAAGTTACCATCGCCTGTCGTATCCAGTCAGTTATAAATGTGGTCTACCTTTCAATGAGTAAAGTGCCACGCCTCCGTATCACGGCGTATTCTACCTCAGCGGATGTGGTGTTTAGGCTTTTCATCACAAAGCCTCGGGCTTCTAAGTGTTTAAAGCAGACATTGATCATGACGTTACACTTTTCTCAAATTTTATAGGATGCACATTTTTGCATCTGCTGACCCATCTCTAGGTGACAGAGGTTTGCAGTACTGTTCACTAGTCTGGACCATCCTCTCATTAATGATCCACGTTTATGGACTGTTTTGGAATGTTCCACAGTCTTATGTCCACCCAAGACATGCATGCAAAAAAATAGCTTTTTGTTACTAACCAGTAAAAATCTTTCTAGTTCTGTCTATTGCAGTACACAGCACCCACCAAATATCATTCTTATTTCTACAGTTGTATCACTTGCTCTATAGGACGTTTCTTGTTTCTGAGGTTCTTTTATGGTTATTGTTCATTGTGTTTCATGCATGTGCTCTTTAATAAGTTGTTGCTTGTCCTACTGAGGAAAAAAGAATTGGATGACACTTAGGCTATTGGCACCTTGGGAAAAAAAAGGAATTTAGTGACCATAATACTTGTTCCCTACTGTCAAGATGTGCTGCTCTGAAGTAAGGGAAAGGGGACCTGCAACTGTCCGAGGGGTACTATTGAAGGTAGAGAGGTCTGGGTCTCCAACCTTACTATGCTTCAGAATGCACGCTGAAGCTATTCCCTCCCCCAATCAGAGAGGTATGGGATTGATATGAAATGGATAACACAAACTGGAAAGACAGGGATAACAGACTGGGATGAAAGGAAACTGCAATCATACAAAAACGCCCATGAAACAGCGAAGTGGAAAACAAGGGAACAACAGTAGGAGCAGCCAACCAAATGGGAGAGGATAAGGAAATACACACACAACCAAAACCATGCAGATAACTCCAAGAGAAAACACAGACTGTCACAAAAAAGAGCTACTCCTTCACAACCAAACTGGGTAGTCACCAGCAGGTAACAGAGAGGTTTAACCCCTTCCCGACCTGTGACGCAGCATATGCGTCATGAAAGTCGGTGCCAATCCGACCTGTGATGCAGCGTATGCGTCATGGCGGAATCGCCTTCCTGCGGGTAAGGTGAATGGGTTAACTGAAATTTCACGTGACCTGCAGGAACAGGGGGACTTGTACTTTAGTCCGGGGGGGTGGCTTTGCCCCCCTCAATGGCTACGATTGCTCTGGTGACCACTTTGTCACCACCATCCATATCCGATTGGAGCTAGCGTCCATGTGACGCTATCTCCATTCAGATGTGGAGGGGCGGAGTAAACCATGGCTACCTCGCTGTCCAGCTTCATGCCGTCCGTGGAAGCTGAACAGAGAGGTGCCTGCTTGCTGCCCTGCCACCTACTCACTGCCCCCATCTTCGCCACCGCCAGCTACTCCCCTCTGCTCCCCTCCGCTCCCCCCGCTGTCCGCTCCCTTCCCCCTACCCGCTGATCTGCCCCCTGCCCTGCTGATCTCCCCGCTGATCTGCCCCACTGATCTACACGCTGATCTTCCCCCTGTCCCTCTGATCTCCCCCTGTCCCTCTGATCTCCCCCCTGCCCCTCTGATCTCCCCCCCTGCCCCGTTGATCGCCCCCTGCCCCAGTGATCACCCCCCCCCTGCCCCTGTGATCACCCCCTCCCGCCCCAGTTTTCCCATTAGGGTTAGAGTTGGGCTAAAGTTAGGGTTGGGGCTAAAATTAAGGTTAGAGTTGGGGCTAAAGTTAGAGCTGGGGCTAAAGTTAGGGTTGGGCTTAGGGTTAGGGGTGTGTTAGGGTTAGGTTTGTGGTTAGGGTTGGGATTAGGGTTAGCGGTGTGTTGGTGTTAGGGTTGGAGTTAGAATTGGGGGGTTTCCACTGTTTAGAAACATTAGAGGCTCTCCAAATGCGACATGACACCCACGGACAATTCCATCAAAGTCTGCATTCTAAAACGTCACTACTTCCCTTCCGAGCCCCGACGTGTGCCCAAACAGTGGTTCCCCCCACATATGGGGTGCCATCGTACTCAGAACAAAGTGGACAACAACTTTTGGGGTCCAATTTCTCCTGTTACCCTTGTGAAAATAAAAAATTGCGGGCTAAAAAATCATTTTTGAGGGAAAAAAATTATTTTTTATTTTCTCGGCTCTGTGTTATAAACTTCTGTGAAGCACTTGGGGGTACAAAGTGCTCACCACACATCTAGATAAGTTCCTTGGGAGGTCTTGTTTCGAAAATGGGGTCATTTGTGGGGGAGCTCCACTGTAAGTACTTTTTTTCATTTTTACCGATCAATTTGTGAAGCACCTTGGGGGTTCAAAGTGCTCACTATGCATCCAGATAAGTTCCTTGGGGGGTCTAGTTTCCAAAATGGGGTCACTTGTGGGGGACCTCCAATGTTTAGGCACACCGGGGCTCTCCAAACACGACATGGTGTCTGCTAACGATTGGAGCTAATTATTCATTAAAAAAGTAAAATGGCGCTCCTTCCCTTCCGAGCCCTGCCGTGCGCCCAAACAGTGGTTCCCCCCCACATATGGGGTATCGGCGTACTCAGGACAAATTGTACAATAACTTTTGGGGTCCACTTTCTTGTTTTACCCTTGGGAAAATAAAGGAATTGTTGCTAAAAGATCAGTTTTGTGACTAAAAAGTTAAATGTTCATTTTTTCCTTCCAAGTTGCTTCTGCAGCTGTGAAACACCTGACAAGTAAATAAACTTCTTGAATTTGGTTTTGAGCACCTTGAGGGGTGCAGTTTCTAGAATCGTATCACTTTTGGGTATTTTCAGCCATATAAACCCCTCAAACTGACTTCAAATGTGAGGTGGTCCCTAAAAAAAATGGTTTTGTAAATTTTGTTGTAAAAATGAGAAATTGCTGGTCAACTTTTAACCCTTATAACTTCCTAACAAAAAAATATTTTGTTTCCAAAATTGTGCTGATGTAAAGTAGACATGTGGGTAATGTTATTTATTAACCATTTTGTGTCACATAACTCTCTGGTGTAACAGAATAAAAATTAAAAATGTTAAAATTGCGGAATTTTCAACATTTTAGCCAAATTTACAATTTTTTCACAAATAAATGCAAAATTATAGACCTAAATTTACCACTAACATGAAGCCCAGTATGTCACAGAAAAACACAGTCTCAGAACCGCTAGGACCCGTTGAAGCGTTCCTGAGTTATTACCTCATAAAGGGACACTGGTCAGAATTGCAAAAAATGGCCAGGTCATTAAGGTCAAAATAGGCTGGGTCATGAATGGGTTAAATAGAGTGATGGGATAGGCGAAATAGCAGATGGAAAGCGCCTGCCATAAGAAAAGACAAAGGGTAATCAGCACTCGGACGGATCTCGAGTGGCTCAGCGGATAGAGATGCCGGCAGACAAACATAAGACTGCCGGATTGAATTTTGAGGCATGGCAGCTAGTGCCTAATTGTTCTGAGCTGCGCTGGTAACGTTCGTCCTTGCATTCAAATTTTAAAAGGGAAAGAAAAACACAAAGCAAATAGATTTGCCACCCGAAAACATTAAGGCTGTGCGCACACGTTCAGGATTTTTGCGGGTTTTTTCACGTGTTTTCGCTATCTAAACGCGAAAAAAACGCATACATTAAGCACCCTATTATTAGAATGCAATCCGCAATTTTTGTGCACATGTTGCATTTTTTCGCGCGGCAGAATCGCATTCCAGAAAAAAATGCATCATGTTCATTCTTTGGGGATTCCGCACACATAGGAATGCATTGATCCGCTTACTGTCCGCATGTGGCTATGCCCACCATGCGGGAAGTAAGTGGATCATGTGTGGTTGGAACCCAGGGTGGAGGAGAGGAGGCTCTCCTCCAGGCCCTGGGAACCATATAATTGTGAAAAAAAAAAAGAATTAAAATAAAAAATCATAATATTCTCACCTTCTGGCGTCCCCGGCAGTCTTCCCGCTCCTTGCGATGCTCCCGTTCCCAATAAAGTATTGCGAAAATGACCTATGATGACGTAGCGGTCTCACGAGACTTCTACTTCATCTGGGGTCATTGTTGCAATGCATTATTGGGAACGGGAGCATCGCAAGGAGCGGGAAAACTGCCGGGGACGCCAGAAGGTGAGAATATTATGATTTATTTTTTTTTTTTATTATTATTATTTTTAATGTTCTATCTTTTTACTATTGATGATGCATAGGCAGCATCAATAGTAAAAAGTTGGTCACACTTGTCAAACACTATGTTTGACAAGTGTGACCAACCTGTCAATCAGTTTTCCAAGCTATGCTACAGATCGCTTGGAAAACGCTAGCATTCTGCAAGCTAAAACGTGTTTTGTGGGACTACGCATGCCAATTCTGCATGCGATATACCCGCGGCAATTCTGCAACGTGTGCACTTAGCCTAAACCAAACTGGTTAAAATATATAACTGCTGGGGAGGTGCAAACACCCAAACTATAGTGTTCCCCAATGGATGCTAGAGAAGTGTTTTATCATAACAAGCCTTTTAAGTAACAAAATACCCTTTTTTTATTTCTAGCATTCTGTGAGTTTTTTTCCGGCTTGGGAACATCTTTAAGATGTTATTGAATGGTTTTCTTTACATTGTACTCCAATGTTTAGATCCGATCTTTTACAGAGGTAATTGTAATAGTACATATCTCTTATGATATGAAAGAAAACTCCTTATCTAAACTGTGTTAAATCACTGTGTGGCAATTGCCATTATTTTCACTGCTGATTTTCACTTGCAGCATCTGAGTCAGTCCTTGCAATACTCTGAAATCAATTCAGCGTACTCTTAACCTCTTTAGAATTTGTCCTTGCACAGCATATATACAAGCCTGTATGAGGTAGTAAAGCATCGAGGAGAGACCGCAGCTATTCCATAATTTTTTGATTATTGAACATACTTTCTCTACTAAAAACTATGAAGTACTGCAAGGTAGTGTGTGAACACTGCAGGTATTGTATATAGAAATGTGTGTGTTTTGCTCATCAGCGTTCAGCTACACTGTGCGATTATCATGAACAATCTTTCCAGAAACACTTGTTTCATGATAATCATAAAATCTAAACAGGCTGCTAATCAGATGTACGAGCAAATGCTTGTTCATCAGGTGTAATGTTCTTTTTGCCTGCATACAAGATTGCTGAGAACAAAGGCAACCTATGCACACTGACTAACATATTAGTGATCACTCATTGGGCACCTGAAGTGCAGTCTGCATGTGTAAGCAGGCTAATAAATGGCTGCCAATCAGCAAAGTAGATGAGCGGGGGTTTAGAGCTGCTTGTCCTTAGGCATACTTGCACCTTTACACAAGGCATTTGCTTGGAAATGTCAGATTTTACAGATAATACAGACATTTGTACACACAGCACAGAAAATCTGTTCCAGTACCTTTAGCCACAATCCCATGCTGTGCATAGAGGATCTCCGCTTCTACATGTTGAGGAGCAGATTCACTACCTGAAAATGATGAGGGACTGCCATTGGCAAAGCAATGTGGCCAGCAAAATGAGGAGGCACTGCTTTCTGAGGTAGCTTTCTGGTTTTAATGTATTGCGCATAGAGTGGAACCATTTTTTAAAGCCTTCAAGTTAGGTCAGGTCCAGTGAGACGTCCGGCCTTATAGTCCAAAAACTCCAATTCTTTTCAGGTGACAGATGGTTATCTGCTTCAATATAAATCATTGTTATAACCATCATTATATATTATCCAGGGGTTATGAGTTGTGTTAATTGAAAAATGAAAGGAGGAATATGTACAATATACAGAGCTCTTGTGCTCCTTTGAAAGACAATCTCCTTTAGCTTTAATGTATTCTTTCTACAAACCTCTCCATAATTACTCTCTTTTCCCCTCTCTCTAAAAGATGGCAAAACTGCTGGGTGAACTAAAGATGGCCAAAGAATGTCACAGTCCAGAAATGAAGCACTTTTTAACACTTGAATGTAAAATCAAACAGATGGAAATCCGGCATTCACAAAGGGAGCAAGAACTCCAACAGGTAGAGTAGCAGCCCCTTTACAATCTGCCAGCCAAGCATCATTAATATTTATGCATCGTCTTTTACAAGACAAGCTCTAATCAGCTCACCTTATCCTATCATTCCCTAAAGGCCATGTAATACATCTTTTACTCAATAGATAATAATAACAAGCCCTGAAAGCTGTTGACGTGTCTCATTTGATGAGTAAGCAGTGAATTCTGGAGTGATTTAACACCTAACAGGAACGGTTTGATTATGCCATTAATCTCAAATTGCCAATTACTTAGAATTCATTGAGCACATTCTGGTGTTACTTAAGCACAGAAACAGTGGGCTTAAATAGAAAGTGCATCTGTCCATGTTGTAAAATATCTGATGTGTGTACATACCCTTAATATGCATTCAGGATGTTTGAAACAGTAATGTTATCCTGCCCCCAAAATGAAAGCTGCATTATATATGCTGATTTTTTGCCACTTAAGAACAGACATTTTCCCATCCAGGTATATAAACAAGTTGGCATCATCACCTACAAGAAGTTCAGATTGGATGCTTTTAGTGCTAAAGTGTCCACCACTTTATCACTGATGACTTTCCTTCGGATAAGTCATGAATGTCTGATCGGTTGGGGTCCGACACCTGGCCACCCCCGCTGATCAGCTGCTCTGAGTCGACGGCTGCCGGAAGGAAGTACTTAATTACGGAGCTGCTCTGTCTTCTGATAGTGGTCGCGCCCGGGTATTGCACATTCGCCTCCTATCAGGAGACATAGTAGCTCCGCAATTGAGCATTTCCAGCCGACCAACACTGAGAACTACTGATCGGCGGGGAATCCAGGTATCAGACCCCGATCAATCAGACATTGATGACCTATCCTAAGGATAGATAATCAATGATAAAGTAGTGGACAACCTCTTTAAATCAACTGATGTAGAATTTAACAGGATATATGCATAAATCTGTGACATTTTGCATTTTTTATATTCCAGACATACACACGAACACACACACACACACACACACACACACATGGTCGTATGTTGTTCTTTCCCTATCTCACTTTTCCTGTAGCCAATATTGCAAGAAATTTAGATGTGTTTTTTTTACACCTATTTGCAGATAATTGATCAAACGCGTCACGTTGCTGAAGCTACACAAGTTAAGGAAATTGAGAAATGGAGGAGGCTTGTGCAACAAAAAAACATGGAACTCGAGAAGTTTAGAACTGAGTTAGATGCAATATTAGATGTTCTCCGAATGTTACAGAAGCAGGGTGTTGTCATACCTACATCAGCATCTGAAGCATCAGAATTATACTGACAAGTATGACTTATTAAAAATGCAATGCATCCTATAATTTATTGTTGAAAGATAACATGTATACATTTGTATTTTGTCTATAAAGATTTTTTTTGCTTAATTTTCCTTTCTTTATATATATTATATGGCACATATAAAGAACAAATTTGCACAAAAAAAGAACAGAGTAACATTAAATAATTATTGCTTTATTACATCATTGGTAAAAACATAACTGTAACAAAAGGGATAATCAGGTGGTGAAAACTGCCAATAGTCGAACCACAGGTCTGGGCAATTAGTTACAAAAAAATGCCATATATCCACCCCAAACATCTAGTCTGTATAAATCCAAAGTGGAAACTATGTTATCATAAGAATCAAATAGAGCCATGGAAACGGCATTCATATGTATAGAAAAGATGGAGGAGCAGAGAAGAAATAACCAGTATAAAGTATTACCTCAAACCTGCGGTGCCATGACCCCTACGTGCGTTTCGGCTAGTGTGCCTTCTTCCAGGGGAGATTATATATAATTATATTATACTAGATGGTGGCCCGATTCTAACGCATTGGGTATTCTAGAATGCACAGCCACGTAGAATATAACACAGCCCACGTAGTCTATAGCACAGCCACGTAGTATATAACACAGCCCAAGCAGTATATAACACATAACCTTCCTCCATACATTTGAGGAATCTCCTACTTTTTTTGGTAAACTCAAAATGAGCATTCCAATTTTTTTGTGTAAGTAAAGACTTTTTATTCGATCACCCATGACAGCACCACGAGAGGTGATCCGCCCTTCAAGGTCATGAAGATTACAGGCTAAAAGGACGGCACTTCTCCCACGCATCAGTTGGTTTCCTGTCCTTGACGGATGAACTTCTTACAGGCGTACCTGAAGATCCGAAGACTGAGTATAATTTTACCGGGCCTGGTCTGTCGATTTAGTCAGCGGTATTTTCCCTGCCTCGGCCGGAGCGGGGTTCCTGGGAGCTCCACTGTGGGTCCAAAGGGACCTTCACAATTGTGTGCTGGCGCATAGAGCAGCATCCCGAATGAAGACGGGTGGCTCATAGGGCACTGGCACGTGCCTTGGAAGCGAGTACAAATGTGCAGTGCTTCATTGGAAGCCCAGAAGAGATACACTGGCTGGCAGGAGTTTGCTGGGAGTCCGTGGCATGCCCAGATGACGAGGCTGTGGCGTGCTTGTATGACTTGCTAGATGAGTCCAGGGACCCCCCTGGATAGATTAGAGACATCCAGCCACCAAAGGAGGGACTGCATTGATGTTGGGGATAGCATCAACCTTCCTTCTAGGTGTGCTTTAAGGGAAATGTCAAACAGAAATCAGTCCCAGGAGCGCTGAAGGAAACATACTGTATGTAGTTTACCACAACGAGTTTCGACGGTAAACACCGTCTTCTTCAGGTGGGAGTTTTTTTGCTTTAAGGGAAATGTCATTTCTTAACACTTCCCACTGCAAGGCTCTAGAATGGAACGGGGCCCACAGGACTGCCAGAATACACAAAGATAGATAACCTAAAAGGGAGATAGTGCTTCTAAGGAACATAATGGGGAATTCCAGGGCCCTTATCACATGGCCTCAAATCTTGTCTATTTTAGAAATAGAGAAATGACACTCCCGCACCTCTGAGTCCAACAGAAGCCCCTTCTTGAATGGAAGCATACTCAAGAATTTATTAAAGCCCTTCAAATTAATTATTATCAGAAAAGAGATGTCTGTTTTTTAATAAGAGAAAAACCCCTTCCTTCTTTCTGACGCGGGAACTTTTAATAGGACAGCCTTCTGTACCAGCTCTGAGACTTCAGCCTCTAGGGCACGTTGATATACTGTTAAATATTAATTATTAAATGAATTATTCTTATTCTCAATTCTGTACTGAGCACATTGCTTCTAGCTGACATTACAAAGCTATTTCTGTGTGTGTAGCTCAGAGTATAAGTCAACACCATATAAAGGGGAACACGTGGTCTGTGGGACACATTTATAAACGTCTTTTAGGAGGGTGTGGGGGCTTTTGTCACGTGGGGGCTGTCACCTCCTGCCTTCATCATCATTCTCCATGGACATCAGACAAGTCACACAAGGAAGAAACAGTTGGTAGCCATAATGATTTCAGATTTCACACAGACCGACGGCTTTTACCATTCAGAACTTTGGGAAAGATGAGTAACAAGCGCTGACATTTACACATGGACAATCTGTTCGTAACTATTTCATCTATTTTTATGTTTTGCTGCAATTTGGTTTTTCTGTGGACAATTCAATAAACCACAACATTTTTATGAGAATATCATGACATTTTTCTTTTAGAATAACGCACCTGGTAAAGTCCTGATTAAATAAATGTGCGAAAATAAGCATATTTAACATATACTGACAAAGACTGGGAGGGCATTACCACAAACCTTCTCTGCGAGTTTGATTGGAACTAAAATTTTAGACCAGATTTTATCAGGCCCGAGAAAACAACTGCTTCCTGATATTTTTTCCCAGGCAGGGAAGAAGGACGAAAGCCTGCCCCCCACCTGGGCTGTCAGCCATTGGCCTGGCTTATTGGAGTACTGGGAGGAGGTTCTGAACATGAAGCCTCTACTTTTCCTTCTCTGGTCTTCCCATTTGTTTTGATCTCTGGAGGCCTTCCTTTGGGCGAACCTTCTTTTTCGAAAGGATCGCTTGTAGGCTTGGATGGAAAAGTTAGGAAATTCCTTTTTAGCGTCGCCAGCCCTTAAACAAGTATTCCCCCTTACATGGAATGGCTCACATCTTTGTTCTAGTCTGGATATCCATTAGCCAGCATTTTTACCATAAGGTCCTACAGGCTGCATTCAATTTTGTCCCTGACTTGTTTGGAAATCTCCTTGGTCTTCATGGTGTTGTTTGGTTACTGGTTCCTCTTGCCTTTGTGGCCTTTCAGAAAAGGTGTGTGTATACTGACAGACCATGTGACATTTAGATTGCACACAGGTGGACTTCCTTTTAGTAAGCATGTGTCTTATGAAGGTAGTTGTTTGCACCAGAAATTTTTAGGGGCTTAAAAGCAAAAGGGGTGAATGCATATGCATATGCCAATTTTTAGTTACTTGATCCCAGAAATTTAATTTATGTCTATTTCCTCACTTCACTTAACCAACTTAGACTATTTAGTGCTTATGCATCACACAAATCGGATTACAAAAATATTTAAATACCGGTTGTAAAGTAACAAAATAGCTAAAACTCAAAGAGGGTGAATACTATTGCAAGCCACTGTATGTGAAAAATGCAGGATACAAGATATATACAGTGCCTTTTGTTAAAGTATTCGGCCCCCTGGAACTTTTCAACCTTTTCCCACATATCATGCTTCAAACATAAAGCAAATGTAAATTTTTGGTGAAGAATCAACAGTAAGTGCAACACAATTGTGAAGTTGAACGAAATTTATTGATTTTAAATTTTTGTGGAAATT
Organism: Ranitomeya variabilis; assembly: GCF_051348905.1. NCBI lineage: Eukaryota > Metazoa > Chordata > Amphibia > Anura > Dendrobatidae > Ranitomeya > Ranitomeya variabilis. The sequence continues at coordinate 780,867,168 of NC_135233.1, forward strand.
CAAAAACTGAAAAGTGGGGCGTGCAATATTATTCGGCTCCTTTAACTTAATACTTTGTTGCACCACCTTTTGCTGTGATTACAGCCAGCTGCAAGTCACTTGGGGTATGTCTCTATCAGTTTTGTACCTCGAGAGACTGAAATTCTTGCCCATTCTTCCTTGGCAAACAGCTCGAGCTCAGTGAGGTTTGATGGAGATCGTTTGTAAACAGCAGTTTTCAGCTCTTTCCACAGATTCTTGATTGGATTGAGGTCTGGACTTTGACATGGCCATTCTAACACCTGGATACGTTTATTTGTGAACCATTCCATTGTAGATTTTGCTTTATGTTTGGGATCATTGTCTTGTTGGAAGACAAATCTCCATCCCAGTCTCAGGTCTTTTGCAGACTCCTACAGGTTTTCTTCAAGAAACGTCCTGTATTTGGCTCATCCATCTTTCCATCAATTTTAACCATCTTCCCTGTCCCTGCTGAAGAAAAGCAGACCCAAACCATGATGCTGTCACAACCATGTTTGACAGTGGGCATGGTGTGTTCAGGGTGATGAGCTGTGTTGCCTTTACGCCAAACATATCGTTTGGCAATGTGGCCAAAAAGTTCGATTTTGGTTTCATCAGACCAGAGCACCTTCTTCCACATGTTTGGTGTGTCTCCCAGGTGGCTTGTTGCAACCTTTAAACAACACTTTTTATGGATATCTTTGAGAAATGGCTTTCTTCTTGCTACTCTTCCATAAAGGCCAGATTTGTGCAGTGTATGACTGATTGTTGTCCTATGGCCAGACTTTCCACCTCAGCTGTAGATCTCTGCAGTTCATTCAGAGTGATCATGGGCCTCTTGGCTGCATCTCTGAGCAGTCTTCTCCTTGTTTGAGATGATAGCTTAGAGGGACGGCCGGGTCTTGGTAGATTTGCAGTGGTATGATACTCTTTCCATTTCAATATGATCACTTGCGCAGTGCTCCTTGGGATGTTTAAAGTTTTGGAAATCATTTTGTATCTTAATCCAGCTTTAAACTTCTTCACAACAGTATCACGGACGTGCCTGTTGTGATCCTTGGTCTTCATGATGCTCTCTGTGCTTCAAACAGAACCCTGAGACTATCGCAGAGCAGGTGCATTTATACGGAGACTTGATTACACACAGGTGGATTATATTTATCATCATTAGGCATTTAGGACAACATTGGATCATTCAGAGATCCACAATGAACTTCTGGAGTGAGTTTGCTGCACTGAAAGTAAAAGGGGCCGAATAATATTGCACGCCCCACTTTTCAGTTTTTGAATTTACACAAAAATTTATAATAACCATTAAATTTCGCTCAACTTCACAATTGTGTTCCACTTGTTGTTGATTCTTCACCAAAAAATTACATTTAGTATCTTTATATTTGAAGCATGATATGTGGAAAAAGGTTGAAAAGTTCCAGGGGGCTGAATACTTTCGCAAGGCACTATAATAGCCAAAAATAGTGTTATTCCTCAGTACAAATGGCAAGCTTATCTGAAAACATACCCAAAATGACATGTACACTTTACGGTTCATTAGCACTCTTAAAAATAAAAATTCAAGGCATTGTCACCTCCAGTGAACAGTTATGGTGAAATATTCTGCCCATTGAGACAAAGGTTTGTTATTTTAAAATTTGGACAGCTGCACGTCTCCTTTGGCATTAGCTTAGTTTAGACAAATGAGTAAATCTCGATTGGAAAGAAATGAGATCTTTGTTTATGACAACATACCTGTATTCGGAGGCCTAAAGGTTGAAGAAGGGAGATCAATGAAGGCACAGAATTATGTAAAAGAAGAATGTCTCAAGAGGTATAACAAGTTCATACTTTATTGAGCGTAATGTCAGCTGGAATGCTACTTGAGCAACCTTGTAGATGAGAAAAATGTTTTTGTTCTAGAGATTCAAGAAGTGGCAGTCATGAGAAGAGTTACTAGTAGAATATCTAAACAGCATTAGATAATTAAAATCTGTCCATTCTACACAGAATATATACTGACAGCTTGGTAATACCATTATTTGAATACCTTCCATTATAGATGGCTGGCTGTTTTTGTAAAACATATTAACCCCTTCATGACCTTGGGATATTCCGTTTTTCCGTGTTCGTTTTTCACTCCCCTCCTTCCCAGAGCCATAACTTTTTTATTTTTCTGTCAATATGGACATGTGAGGGCTTATTTTTTGCAGGACAAGTTGCACTTTTCAACGACATCATTGGTTTTACCATGAAGTGTACTAGAAAACGGGAAAAAAAATTCCAAGTGCGGTGAAATTGCAAAAAAAAGTGCAATCCCATGTGTGTTTTTTGTTTGGCTTTTTTGCTAGGTTCACTAAATGCTAAAACTGACCTGCCATTATGATTCTCCAGGTCATTACGAGTTCATAGACACCAAACATGTCTAGGTTATTTTTTATCTAAGTGGTGAAAAAAATTTCCAGACTTTGCTAAAAAAAAAAAAAAAAAAAATTGCGTTATTTTCCAATACCCATAGCGTCTCCATTTTTTGTGCTCTGGAGTCAGGTGAAGGCTTATTTTTTGCGTGCCGAGCTGATGTTTTTAGTGATACCATTTTGGTGCAGATACATTCTTTTGATGACCCGTTATTGCATTTTAATGCAATGTCGCAGCGACCAAAATGTAATTTTGGCGTTTCAAATTTGTTTCTTGCTACGCCGTTTAGCGATCAGGTTAATCCTTTTTTTATTGATAGATCAGGCGATTCTGAACGCGGCGATACCAAATATGTGTATATTTGATTTTTTTTTTATTGTTTTATTTTGAATGGGGCGAAAGGGGGGTGATTTAAACTTTTATATTTTTTTTATTCCGTTCATATTTTTTTAAACATTTTTTTTTTACTTTTGCCATGCTTCAATAGCCTCCATGGGAGGCTAAAAGCTGACATAACTGGATCGGCTCTGCTACATAGCAGCGATCATCAGATCGCTCCTATGCAGCTGAATTACAGGCTTGCTATGAGTGCCGACCACAGGGTGGCGCTCACAGCAAACCGGCATCAGTAACCATAGAGGTCTCAAGGACTTCTATGGTTACTGTCCTGATGCATCGCTGACCCCCGATCATGTGACGGGGGTCGGCGATACGCGCATTTCCGGCCGTGCAGCCGGAAGCCATAGTTAAATGACACTGTCAGCGTTTGACAGCGGCATTAAACTAGTTAATAGCGGCAGGTGGATCACGATTCCACTCGCCGCTATTGCGCGCACATGTCAGCTGACATGTCGCGGCTTTGATGTGAGCTCAGCGCCGGAGCCCACATCAAAGCAGCGGATCTGACCTCAGGCGTACTATAGTACGTCCGAGGTCAGAAAGGAGTTAAAGGTAATAGTAGTATAAAATAAGTACATGCTCTTGACTCAACCAGAAAACCGTTATTGGGTTGTTGCCACTAAGGCTTTGTTTCCACTGCCCGGATTCCTTCAGTATTTGCTGCAGATTGGGCGCTGCATACATCCGCAGCATCCAGATGTTACAGTATAGCAGAGGGGATTTTATGAAATCCCGTCTCCACTATGCGTGCAGGGCCGCATCCGGCGGCCCTGTGTTACCGGACATGCGTCACGTCTTTCCAGACCGCAGCATGTCTTATTTATCTTGCTGAAGATGCTCCCTCTCTGCAAAATAAATAACACAGTCTATGAATACGATGCGGTGATTCCGCATGTGTTAAATGAACACATCCAGAATCACCGCGTGTACAACAAGGGGAGGCGCTTTGGGCGGAGCAGGGTATCCGCTGCGTTCAAAGTGCAGGGATTCCTAACAGTGAAAACATAGCCTAAAAAAATCATGTGCTTACCTTCACAGTAAAATGAAACCTCAAACCTTATATGCTGCAATGGGCAAAACCTCTGTTTTTAAATGTGTGTTTCATTGTATTCACATATACACAGCACAGCATTTCTCAGACAATCATTAAGAACCTCATTGATAGCATACCAAGGAGTGTAAGTGCATGTTTTTCAGCAAGTAGCCCTCATACTCTATTCTGAATAAATCGAGATGTTTTGAAAATGTGGTGTTTTTTTTTCATCACTTTCATATCAATAATATGTGTTTATCAGTCCTGTGATTTCTATAATTCTATGGCTTTTCATCTTGGTGCTGCAGTTACAATGTTGAGAGTATATTAAGGTATGTTCACATTGCATTTTTATCACACATTAGTGGCTCAGTTGGGACTTCTGTCAGAAGTCCTGAAAAATTGGATTTGGGAGGAACCCCCAATAGAACTGTTGACTTTAATGTAGTGGTAGAATAAGTTATTTTGTGCTCTGCCTGTCCTCCATTTCAGCGGTGTCAGCATTGTGGTGATAAACACAAAGCATGCCGTACTGCTCTTTTGTGCCTACCTTAAGAAGGCAAATACTGACAATGCGAGAGGCCAGAAAGTGACCCCTTCTGCCTCATAAGTCAATGACCCAAACGGGAATTGAGTCCAAATCCTGGTTTTCATGGTAGGAACCAAAGATGTGTGTCAAAAATGCAATTTTAACCTGACGTTAATTGTAAAATGCAAAAGCACAAAACATAAAGTCAAGTAAAATATCAAAAACTACAAATTAGTGCATTTATTTTCATAGAGTACAGAAAGTTTTTTTTTCAGTAGCATTTTAACATAGAATGCAGATTTCCCAGCGCTAAACAAGTACAGAGGATAAAAATAAATCATATCAAGAAGAATCACTTCAGAACTTTTTCCATTTTTAATTTCACCCTTAATCTTTACAAATCCATTGAGAAGCAAAGTAAAATAATTTAGAGGGAAATATTAAAATAACACAACTGAAAAAATGTGGTTGCATAAGTGTGAAACACCCTCTTAGGCCAGTCTCACACGTCCAGATAATTCTGGTACCGGAAAAATCGGTACCGGAATTATCCGTGTCCGTGTGCCCGTGCATTTCTGTGGCACATCAGTGTGGCACACGGGTGCCGCCCGTGTGCCGACTGGGTACCACACGCACCGTGCAGGAGACAGCGCTAGAGATGAGCGCTGTCCTCCCCACGTGGTGCTGAACCCGCCATTCATATCTTCTCTGCAGCAGCGTTTGCTGTAGAGAAGATATGAATAATCCTTTTTTTTTTGTTTCTGGTGTTTAACATAAAGATCCCTGTCCCCACCCCCCTCCCACCCCCTGTGCGCCCGCCCGCTGTAATTAAAATACTCACCCGCCTCCCTCGCAGTGTCCTGTCCTGACCGCACCTTCTACTGTATGAGCGGTCATGTGGGGCCACCGATTACAGTCATGAATATGCGGCTCCACCTCCCATAGGGGTGGAGCCGCATATTCATTTCTGTAATGGGCGGCCCCACGTGACCGCATACAGGAGAAGCTGCGGCCAGGACAGGACACTGCGAGGGAGGCGGGTGAGTATTTTAATATCAGCGGGCGGGCGCACGGGGGGTGGGGACAGGGATCTTTATGTTAAACACGAGAAACAAACAAAAAAAAAAGGATTATTCATATCTTCTCTACAGCAAACGCTGCTGCAGAGAAGATATGAATGGCGGCTTGTAATGTAACATTGTGAAGACTGTTATTAATAAGTGGCTTAAATTTGGCACAACATTATATTACTAAGACCTGGACAAAAAAAATTGATAAAAAGATTAGCGGAAAATTGGTCCAGGAGGCTGCCACGAAGTCTACAGCAACACTAAAAGGGCAGCAGAAATGTCTGGTAAGTACTGGTTGTGTCCTGTATGTGACAACAATCCCCTGTATTCTTCATCTGTCCTGTGCGGTAGGGTGGCAAGAAAGAAGTCTTTTCTTACAGATGAAAAACATCCAAGCAGCAGCGTAATATATTGGAGCTGTTTTTCAGTAAATGGAACTGAGGTTTTAGTTAAGGCAGAAGGAATTATGAACAGTTCCAAAGTCGATGTCTTATCAAAACCTTCAGGAGTCTACTAAAAAGCAAAAAATAAATAAGAATTTTACCTTTCAGCACAACAGCCCTAAGCATATCTCCGAATCAAGAAAAGAATGGCTTTGCCAGAAGACTACGGTTTTGGAATGACCCACCGGAGGCCATACTTGAATCCAATTGAAAGTCTGTTGGTTTACCTAAAGAGGGCGCTGTACACAGGAAATGCCCTTGCAATCTGACAGTTATGGAGTGCTATAATTCTAGATTTGTCATCCTGATAGACTTCTATCCAAAAAGACTGAATGCTCTCATAAATTCAAATGGTATTTCAACAAGGTACTAGTTTAAGGGTGTTCATATGTGGCAACCACATTATTTTAGTTTTTTAAATTCTTTTTGGGCAGAAAAATAAAAATAGTTTTATTTTTCTTTTGAATTTTACAGATTGGGTGAAATTAAAGGTGGAAAAAGTTCTGAAATGATTTTTCTTGATAAGATTTTTTTACATGGCAAAAAACTGGCATTTTAAGACAGGTGTTTAGATTTTTTTTTTTATAACCGCTGTGCTTCAAGATTGATATTGGAATAAATTTGGTCATTTCATAAGGTTATGCTGGTTTGAACAAGCTGGTTTATTTTCTAAAATAATTGGTGGGTCATAAGTGAGGAGATCCTCATCAGCTGAAGATGAGTTTTGGTCTGTGTTCACAAAGTTTGGAATGTTGAATTTCGCTAGAGCATTAGGATCCTCTTCAACTACACAATTTCTGACAGTCTGGTGAATAATAATTCCATTGTCTGTTGATCTGTCAGTTGACTTTGCTCTGTCTGAGTGATCAACCTCATTAATGAAGCAATGAAAAAGCGACTTAGATTCTTCTGCTCCTTGCTGGATGAAGATTCTATCACCTTTTAACCTTCTACCAAAGTCTGCTTCAAAACTTTTCATTTGGAATCTCTTTTCAGATGGATCTATATTTCTAATATTTAACAGGGGACAAAAGTTAAGATATTTGTTAGTTTTGTATATTTGCAAATAATAGTATATTTCAAATTTACAGTACAATGTTCAATTATTTCTAGTCACAGTACTAAACATCCATATTTAAGATTTTTACAGAGACACTAATGCATTGAATGCTGTACACTGACGAGCAAAAGGGTAACAATATTTTGAACTTTGAATTTCAGGCTCCATATCTCACCATCCACTACTGCTTCGAACATGAAACTATCATCGTTTTATAGACAATCATCTTGGCTATCTCATACAGAAATTTGACTTGAAACTATTTAGCATGTGATTAGTTATGCAGATTCTTGTCATGTCACTACATTGCTGCCTGAGTCCTTCTGGACATGCTCGCAATCAGATTCAAGCATGCCTATATCGAATCTAATCTCGGGTCTCTTCTACACATTCCCAAAGTTGGTACTTACTGGTCGACTCACTTATGTATACAGTTTTTCTCTAGTGACCTTCCACGATAGTCACCTTGGAGGATGTCTCCCCGCCCTAAAGGGGGGGGCAGGAGCACAAAGAGGTTAAATAACCCTCCCCTTCCTGCTAACTCCAGTGTTTTTCCTGTCCCCCCAGTGGGGCATGAAGAGGTCCTTCAGGTACTGTCGTGGCCGGTGAACAGAGCACCTGGAATCTCTTACCGCCAGGCAGCCGAGGTCGGGCGGTGATCCTCCTCCATGTGGTGCGCTCCGTCTCCATCCTGGTGGTGGACTCGGGCCCTCCTTCCTGCCCCTCCCGCGCCTCTGCAGCAAAGCGGGGCGGTGACGTGCTGCCGGGGTCCTCCCTGAGCTCCCCGGCGTCCTCCCTCTCCAGCGTCTGTGGAGTTCCGGGTTCACGCGGCCGGATGTGAAGTCATTGTACTTCCGGTTCGCGGCCTGGAGCTCTGCACTGGAACGCACGCTGTGCCAGGCGTTCCACGAGGTCGGGGGCCACCGGGGGGAATCGCCGACCGGATAGGGTCGTTCAAGCCTCCCTATGGACCGAAGGGGGAGGAGCACGCAATATCGCTGGGAGACCACGGTACCTATATATCCTGGTCTGGGCCTCCAGGTAAGCGCTATCCCCCTGTCTCTCTGTGACTATGCAGCTGACCATGGACGGCGACAAACCCTCTGCTTCATCTGCAGATCCCAGCGTTCACCCTCCTGCCGTGAGTAGAAGGGCTGGTCCCTTTACTGTTCTGACATGTTGAAGGGTTATTTAGTATACCTCTCTCTTTTAGGGAGAAAAGGTGTCCTCCCCAAAGAATAAACCTAGCCGCAAGTGTGGTGTTTGTGGCTCCCGGCTACCGTACGCCTATAAGAAGACCCTATGTCAACCCTGTACGGATGACATAATACGTACTGAACAGCCCTCCCTCCTGGACAGCATAGAAAGCCTGATTAAACAGGAGGTACAATCCTCCATGGCGGCCTTCTCCCAACCTCAAGTATCCTATTCTCCCCCCTAAAAAGAGGAAGATGGCCCTAGTTAATACTGGTTCTGACTCGGGTGAGGTCAATTCTTCTGAGTTGGGAGATGATTGGGAGAATGAGGGCTCCACATCCACCCCTAAAGCAGATGGAAAAAAATACTATTTTTCCTCTGAAGATATGGATGAGCTAGTCTCCATAGTAAGGAGCACCATGGGGGTTGAGGAGATAGAGGAAAAACATTCCGTACAGGGTACTCCCAGAGAGGAAATCCTGGATTCCCTTCCCCTTCTACAAAAGGCTTTGGGATTCTTAGCGGATGCTTCGGGAGAGTCCGTTCGTGTGGCCGCACGGTCCCTAGTCCTCTCAAATTCAGCCAGGAGAGCTCTGGCTGAAATCTGGGGGAGGCGATATTACCTCTAAGACAAAACTTTGTGCCATCCCCTTTCAGGGTCACCATGTGTTCGGGCCAATACTGGATGATATCCTGGATAAGGCTTCTGATAGGAAGAAATCGCTTCCTGAACAAAAAGTTACAAGAAAGCGTTTTTTTCGTTTCCCCCCGGGACCAGTCCTCTCAGAAGGATTTCAGGGGAAAAGGAAAAATGGGTCGCTACCCAAAAGGGGGTAGAGGCAGGAACATCCTTGTGCCTCAGCAGCAGCAGACTCAGGACAAACAGTGACTCTTCTGTCGGGGGCCGGCTCTCACGGTTTCTCACCCAATGGCGGTCCATATCCACGAACCAGTGGATCCTGCACACGATACAATTCGGACTCAACCCCGGAACAACCCCCAGACCTTCTCGATTCCTTTCTCCTTCAAATCCAGGAACTTCTGCGAGAGAAAGTGATCTCCCATGTACCCCAGCAGGATGTAGGCAGAGGTCATTATTCTCGCCTTTTCCTCATAAGGAGACCCTCTGGGAAATGCAGGCTTATCATAAATCTGAAACCCTTGAACCAGGTCATCAAATATCGAAGGTTTAAGATGGAGTCAGTCAAAACCGCAATCCCGCTAATTGGACAAGACTGGGTGATGGCAACGATAGACCTGAGGGACGCCTATTATCACGTTCCAATCCTTCCGGATCACAGGAAGTTCCTCAGGTTCGCAATCTCCCACAACCGCAAGATCTCTCACTACCAATTCAAAGTAATTCCCTTCGGAGTATCCTCGGCCCCGAGAGTATTCTCAAAAATCATGAGGGAAACAGTCATCTTCCTTCATCAGGGAATCTGCCTGGTCCCTTACCTAGACAATCTTCTTATCATGGCTCCTTCAATGTCGCAGCTGAATCAGGACGTATTAAAAACTCTGGATATTCTCCAGTCCCTGGGCTGGATCCCGAATCTCCTAAAGTCGGACCTACAGCCTACCACGAGGAAGAAATTCCTGGGGATTCTCCTGGATTCAGAGAAAAGGATGTCCTTCCTTCCCGAAGACCGTCAGCACGACCTTTGCCAGAGAATCTCACGATTCAAGCAACAAAGATCCCCAACTCTGAGGGAATCCATGTCTATTCTAGGGTCCCTAACTTCGTGCATTCAAGCAGTATCCTGCGCCCAGGCACACACTCGGACCCTCCAGACTCACGTTCTCCTACATTCTCGGAGGTATCAGAACACCCTGTCCAGGAGAAACCCTCTTCCCGGACATGTGAAAGCAGCCCTGTCGTGGTGGCTAAAAGGCCGAAACCTTCGGCGAGGGGTAAGCTGGGACCAGCTCCCTCTGAAAGTGCTCCACACAGATGCCAGCCGAAGAGGTTGGGGTGCTGTAGTGGATCAATCCTATTTTCAGGGCCTATGGCCCACAGACATTAGTTCCAGATCTGTTATGATCCGGTGACCTTGGAGCCGCATGAAACTTTCTCTGGAGTGGGTGGAAACTGTACTGACCGTAGATCCTGAACTAACACCGCAACTAGAAGTAGCCCTGGGGTGAGCCTAACAAACCCTAGACACCTCGACACAGCCGGTGGACTAAATACCCCTATAGATGGAAATAGGAATACTACCTTGCTTCAGAGAAGACCCCCAAAGGATAGGCAGCCCCCCACAAATATTGACTGTGAGTAGGAGAAGAAAAGACATACGCAGGCAGAAAACAAGATTTAGCAAAAGAGGCCACTCTAGCTAAACAGGAAAGGATAGGACAGAATACTAGGCGGTCAGTATTAAAACCCTTCACAAAATATCCACAGCAGATAATACAAAAACTTCCACAATCTAACTAAAGACGTGGAGTGACTATCTGCAACCCCAGAGAATCCAACACAGACTGAGAAAATACTGACACAATCTAAGCTGGACAAAAAAACACAAAAGAATAGCACTGAATTATGAAGCACACAGCATGTGTGCCAAAGAAACAAAACCAGACACTTATCTTTGCTGATTTGGCAGAAAGGCAGGAGGAACCAGGCAGAGGTCCAACACCTCCCAACAACAATTGACAACTGGCAAGGACTAATGAATCCTGCACGCCTAAATACCACAGTCAGAACTGCAATCAGCAGATACACCTGACCAGGACTGCAACTCAGGGACAACTGCATTACCACCTACAACCACCGGAGGGAGCCCAAAAGCAGAATTCACAACAGTACCCCCCCCTTGAGGAGGGGTCACCGAACCCTCACCAGAGCCCCCAGGCCGATCAGGACGAGCCAGATGAAAAGCATGAACCAAATCAGCAGCATGGACATCAGAGGCAAAAACCCAAGAATTATCCTCCTGGCCATAACCCTTCCATTTGACAAGATACTGAAGCCTCCGCCTCGAAAAACGAGAATCCAAAATCTTCTCAACCATATACTCCAACTCCCCATCAACCAACACAGGGGCTGGAGGATCAACAGAGGGAACAACGGGTACCACATATTTCCGCAATAAAGATCTATGGAAGACATTATGGATAGCAAAAGAGGCCGGAAGCGCCAATCGAAAAGACACCGGATTAATAATCCCAGAAATTCTATAAGGACCAATAAACCGAGGCTTAAACTTAGGAGAAGAAACCTTCATAGGAACATGACGGGAAGACAACCAGACCAGATCCCCAACCTGAAGCCAGGAACCAACACACCGACGACGGTTAGCAAAACGTTGAGCCTCCTCCTGAGACAACACCAAATTGTCCACCACATGAGCCCAAATCTGCAACCTGTCAACCACCGAATCCACACCAGGATAGTCAGAAGGCTCAACCTGCCCAGAAGAAAAACGAGGATGAAAACCAAAATTACAAAAGAAAGGCGAAACCAAAGTAGCTGAACTAGCCCGATTATTAAGGGCAAACTCGGCCAATGGCAAAAAGGCCACCCAATCATCCTGATCAGCAGACACAAAGCATCTCAAATAGGTCTCCAAAGTCTGATTAGTTCGTTCGGTCTGGCCATTTGTCTGAGGATGAAATGCAGAAGAAAAAGACAAATCAATGCCCAGCTTAGCACAAAAGGCCCGCCAAAACCTAGAAACAAACTGGGAACCTCTGTCGGACACAATATTCTCCGGAATACCATGCAAACGAACCACATGCTGAAAAAACAACGAAACCAAATCAGAAGAAGAAGGCAATTTAGGCAAAGGCACCAAATGAACCATCTTAGAAAACCGGTCACAAACAACCCAGATAACCGACATCCTCTGGGAAACCGGAAGATCAGAAATAAAATCCATAGAAATATGCGTCCATGGCCTCTCAGGGACCGGCAATGGCAAAAGTAACCCACTAGCACGGGAACAACAAGGCTTGGCCCGCGCACAAGTCCCACAGGACTGCACAAAAGAACGCACATCACGTGACAAGGAAGGCCACCAAAAGGACCTACCAACCAAATCTCTGGTACCAAAAATACCAGGATGACCAGCCAACACAGAACAGTGAACCTCAGAAATCACTCTACTAGTCCATCTGTCAGGAACAAACAATTTCCCCACAGGACAGCGGTCAGGTCTGTCAGCCTGAATTTCCTGAAGAACCTGCCGTAAATCAGGGGAAATAGCAGAAAGGACCACCCCTTCTTTCAGAATGCCGACCGGTTCAAGGACCTCAGGAGAATCAGGCAAAAAACTCCTAGAAAGGGCATCAGCCTTAATATTCTTAGAACCCGGAAGATACGAAACCACGAAATCAAAACGGGAAAAAAGCAAGGACCATCGAGCCTGTCTAGGACTCAGCCGTTTGGCAGACTCGAGGTAAATCAGATTCTTTTGATCGGTCAGGATCACAATACGGTGCTTAGCTCCCTCAAGCCAATGTCGCCACTCCTCAAACGCCCACTTCATAGCCAACAACTCCCGATTGCCGACATCATAATTGCGTTCAGCAGGCGAAAACTTGCGGGAGAAGAAGGCACACGGTTTCATCAAGGAACCAACAGAATCCCTCTGAGACAAAACGGCCCCTGCCCCAATCTAAGAGGCGTCAATCTCAACCTGAAACAGAAGAGAAACATCCGGTTGGCGCAACACCGGAGCAGAAGTAAATCGGTGTTTAAACTCCTGAAAGGCAGAGACAGCCGCAGAGGACCAATTTGCCACATCAGCGTCTTTCTTCGTCAAATCGGTCAAGGGTTTAACCACGCTGGAGAAATTAGCAATGAAACGGCGATAAAAATTTGCAAAACCCAAAAATTTCTGAAGTCTCTTCACGGATGTGGGTTGAATCCAATCATAAATGGCCTGAACCTTAACCGGATCCATCTCCATAGATGAGGGAGAAAAAATGAAGCCCAAAAAAGAAACCTTCTGCACCCCAAAGAGGCACTTGGACCCCTTCACAAACAAAGCATTGTCACGAAGGATCTGAAATACCATCCTGACCTGTTCCACATGAGACTCCCAATCATCGGAAAAAATCAAAATATCGTCCAAATATACAATCAAGAATTTATCAATATAAGTCCAGAAGATATCATGCATGAAGGATTGAAAAACCGATGGAGCATTAGTGAGCCCGAATGGCATCACAAGGTATTCAAAATGGCCTTCGGGCGTATTAAATGCAGTTTTCCATTCATCACCCTGTTTAATACGAACAAGATTATATGCCCCCCGAAGGTCAATCTTAGTAAACCAACTAGCCCCCTTAATCCTAGCAAACAAATCAGAAAGCAAAGGTAAAGGGTATTGAAACTTGACCGTGATCTTATTCAAGAGGCGATAATCAATACAAGGTCTCAAGGAGCCATCCTTCTTAGCAACAAAAAAAAATCCCGCTCCCAACGGTGAAGAAGATGGCCGAATATGCCCTTTCTCTAAAGACTCCTTAAAATTACTCCGCATGGCGGTATGTTCAGGCACAGACAGGTTGAAAAGTCGGCCCTTAGGAAACTTACTACCTGGAATCAAGTCAATCGCACAATCACAGTCCCTGTGCGGTGGAAGGGAACTGGACTTGGGCTCATCGAATACATCCTGAAAATCAGACAAAAACTCTGGAATTTCAGAAGAGGAAGAAGAGGAGATTGACATCAAAGGAACATCATTATGAACCCCCTGACAACCCCAACTAGTCACAGACATAGACTTCCAATCCAACACAGGATTATGTACCTGCAACCACGGAAAACCCAGCACGATAACATCATGCAAATTATGCAACACCAGAAATCGACAATCTTCCTGATGGGCTGGCGCCATGTGCATGGTCACCTGTGTCCAAAACTGAGGCTTATTTTTAGCCAAAGGTGTAGCATCAATCCCCCTTAAAGGAATAGGGTTCTGCAAAGGCTGCAAGGGAAAATCACAACGCCTGGCATTCTCAAAATCCATTAAGTTTAACCTTTGTCCGTCTGAGTAGGTACAATTGTAACTAACGTACGTGTAGATAACAGCAACCCGCACTGCCTGCTCGCTCGAGCCGAACTCTGAGTTGTGAACTCCAAATTAACAACTTCTTACTGACTGCTGCCTTGTCAGCCTTAGATCTTGGGTGCCATGGCCAGAAAGCTGCTTTCACAACGATAAAACAGTAGAAATAAAGGCCGCACTCACCAATCTCTTTGCAGATGACTTTATTAAACATCCATCTTCACGGCACGGGGGTGTGTATTACAGGATGTGTGAGAGCCGAACGACGGCCGTTTCGCACCGACCAGGTGCTTCTACGGGTTCATTGAATGGACGGACGTGACGCCCTAAGTAAGGTGCATGTGTCATGCACCTCCCTCTGCGCCGCGCCGTCCATTCACGGCACAGAACATAAAAACATATAAAATCATGTGTTATTAATTAAAAACAAGGTGAAAAAAATTACCCTAGTACTTAAGCATGCATCAATATTTTATGTATATATATATATATGTGTACATTTTGTGCGTATATACCTAACTGCTCACCATAATTTGGCTCTATACTATCCCGTTCTGATTACTATTAACTCAAACTACCACTACCTAAGTTGACAACCTAATTTTCTATGCTTCTCTTAGCCCACTATTGTGAATATGCTCAAAGCTCCTACGGGAATATAGAGAGACATGTCTTAGATACAAAGCCAAGTGGGAGGAGCATAGACCGAATTGAATCCATTCTCAGTCCTCGTTCGGTGTAGCCGTGTAAAATATGTCCCTAATCTGCTCTCTAAAGGGCCACTTGTCCTATCGCACTACGTGTTCTCAGACCTTCGTGGCGGTTATCTACCATCTATAAAAAGACGGACATGTCAACTTTATCGTTGAGTCCAGCCGGACCCATTGCTCCTGTGCGTATAATCCAGGATGCTTCTCGCCTTAATAGCATATTGCCCCGATCCCCCCCTCCTTTGGGTAATCTGACCTGCTCAATACCAGCAAAGGTCAGAATCCCTGTATTACTTTCATGGGTATCACGGACATGATCAATTAACCTTGGCGATCCTTTTCCCGTAATGACCGACCTACAGTGCTCCCTGATGCGTACGTACAGGCATCTAATCGTTTTGCCGATATAATAACGTCCACACGGACACCAGAGGACATAAACTACGTACTTAGTCTGACAAGTGATCAAATCCTGAACTGCATGCTCAACCGGTCCAATGTGTAACAATTTATCTATAGTATGTTGTTTACATAGGGTACAGTGCCCGCATCGATAATTACCTCGAGGTGTACTGTTTTCTAACCAGCTGTTAGGTTTGTCTTCTGTGACCCGATTCTGTACTAGTACATCCCTAATCCTTGTACTCCTTCTGTTGGAGATAAGGGGACCTCTAGCTACCACCTCTGTGAGTTCCCTATCTCTCTCCAATAGATGCCAATTATTTCTAATCGCGGTTCTAATCTGTCTGTCCATTGGACCGTACTGGAAGCAGAAGGTGAATCTTTTACCTTTTGTCTTTCCTTCACGATTCGTGTAACCGGATCGCGTTTCCATCTTTCTCTGTGCGTCTCGCCATACCTGATCCGGGTATCCCCTGCATTTTAATCTCTCCCCTAATTCTTTTGATTGCCGAACAAATCCTTCATTAGTATTATTAGTCCTTTTGGTTCTTACCAGTTGTCCATACGGAAGACTGCGTTTGGTGTGATATGGGTGATAGCTGTCAAAGTGCAACAGTGCATTTGTGGCCACAGATTTTCGATATACCGACGTATTGATCACCCCATCCATTATGTCTATGCTGACATCGAGAAAATCCAGATGGAATCCCCCAAAAGTGGAGGTGAAAGCCATGCCCATGTCATTGTTATTCAATGATACGACAAACTGCCCAAAGCTTTCCTCTGACCCGACCCATACTATGAACATGTCATCAATATAGCGTACATACATTTTTATATTATTAAAAAACTCATTTCTAGTAGAATATATGTACCGCTCCTCAAACAAACCCAGATACAGATTTGCAAAGGTACATGCTGCCGGAGTCCCCATGGCAGTGCCAACCACCTGTAGGTACCAGAGGTCCAAGAACGTAAATGCATTATGAGTCAAAATGAATCTTAGACTATTGCAAATAAAATCAACTACCCCCGTACTTTTATGCGTGGTATTCAAAATTTGGCGTACTGCATCTACCCCTTGCTCTTGCGGGATGCGCGTATACAAGCTTGTCACATCTATTGATGCCAAGCTGAAACTCGATTGCCATGTGAACTGTTTTATTTGTTCCAAAAACGCACCCGTATCCTTAATGTATGCAGGGATATGTATCAACAGTGGTCTAAGTAGCCAATCTATGTACTTTGAGAGTGGCTCTGTGAGGGACCCCACCCCCGACACTATGGGTCGTCCGGGCGGGTCCCTCACAGATCTGGTCGGTACAGAAGAAGATTCAGGAAACGTATCACACATCAGAGGAGGGACTATGTTACTACTGAATCTGATTCGAGTCAAAGCAGCAGCCTCAGTGAGTTCACTAGAAGGCCAAGGAATATTGGAAGTACAAGATGCGGGGTTCCCTTTAGGCGGAGGCGGACGCGCCGAGGAGGCAAGAAGAGGAGGATTTGTCCAGGACCGCAAACGGAAACAAGTCTCGTGGAGGCAGAAGCATTAAGAGAACTTCATGAATCTCATGTGCTGAATTTGACTGACCATACATTAAATAACGCGCATTTATCATTACTGGCAAAGGGTCTCAACTATTGCATTCCTAATGATTTTGATTTCACTGAATTTAGGATAGATTTGTTTAAATCCATACGCAAAATTCATTTGTTTAAACATTTTTTTAAAACACCAGAATCTCAAATTAAATTGGAAGGTGAGCGTCCATGCACAATAGGACCATTGGGATTTATGGCAGGTGCAGGGTTGGAAGTACTAGCAGACATCCAGAATGATGCGGAGTTATTATTGAGCATCACAGATGATACACCATACATCCCACCAGATTCCTCTAGGTCCGAGGGTCCATTTAGAGGGGGGATAGCTTCCAGATACATGCCCCCAATATCACCTGGGAACGCCATCGATTTATTTGAAACGCAGGTACTTAGAGACGTAGAGGCCCTCATTTACCCCAAAGCCCCATCCAATCTCACATCGGAAGAGCACAAGGCGCTAAAACAAATTAAAGAATGGAAGGACACCATAATCCGTCCCGCAGACAAGGGGGGCAAAACGGTACTTATCCCCAAGGAGATTTATATTAAAGAAGCCCTAAGACAGTTGGGGGACAGCACAACTTACGTTAGATTGTCCAAAGACCCTACTAACAAATTCATGAACGAATTACGTTCACTGTTAAGACGGACGGTAGAGACAGGATTCCTTTCATCTAAGGTTGCGGAGAAACTGCTGCCGGAGTCCCCTAGGAAACCACATTGGTACCATGTCCCCAAAATCCACAAATCTGTGAGGGACCCGCCCGGACGACCCATAGTGTCGGGGGTGGGGTCCCTCACAGAGCCACTCTCAAAGTACATAGATTGGCTACTTAGACCACTGTTGATACATATCCCTGCATACATTAAGGATACGGGTGCGTTTTTGGAACAAATAAAACAGTTCACATGGCAATCGAGTTTCAGCTTGGCATCAATAGATGTGACAAGCTTGTATACGCGCATCCCGCAAGAGCAAGGGGTAGATGCAGTACGCCAAATTTTGAATACCACGCATAAAAGTACGGGGGTAGTTGATTTTATTTGCAATAGTCTAAGATTCATTTTGACTCAATGCATTTACGTTCTTGGACCTCTGGTACCTACAGGTGGTTGGCACTGCCATGGGGACTCCGGCAGCATGTACCTTTGCAAATCTGTATCTGGGTTTGTTTGAGGAGCGGTACATATATTCTACTAGAAATGAGTTTTTAAAAAATATAAAAATGTATGTACTCTATATTGATGACATGTTCATAGTATGGGACGGGTCAGAGGAAAGCTTTGGGCAGTTTGTCGTATCATTGAATAACAATGACATGGGCATGGCTTTCACCTCCACTTTTGGGGGATTCCATCTGGATTTTCTCGATGTCAGCATAGACATAATGGATGGGGTGATCAATACGTCGGTATATCGAAAATCTGTGGCCACAAATGCACTGTTGCACTTTGACAGCTATCACCCATATCACACCAAACGCAGTCTTCCGTATGGACAACTGGTAAGAACCAAAAGGACTAATAATACTAATGAAGGATTTGTTCGGCAATCAAAAGAATTAGGGGAGAGATTAAAATGCAGGGGATACCCGGATCAGGTATGGCGAGACGCACAGAGAAAGATGGAAACGCGATCCGGTTACACGAATCGTGAAGGAAAGACAAAAGGTAAAAGATTCACCTTCTGCTTCCAGTACGGTCCAATGGACAGACAGATTAGAACCGCGATTAGAAATAATTGGCATCTATTGGAGAGAGATAGGGAACTCACAGAGGTGGTAGCTAGAGGTCCCCTTATCTCCAACAGAAGGAGTACAAGGATTAGGGATGTACTAGTACAGAATCGGGTCACAGAAGACAAACCTAACAGCTGGTTAGAAAACAGTACACCTCGAGGTAATTATCGATGCGGGCACTGTACCCTATGTAAACAACATACTATAGATAAATTGTTACACATTGGACTGGTTGAGCATGCAGTTCAGGATTTGATCACTTGTCAGACTAAGTACGTAGTTTATGTCCTCTGGTGTCCGTGTGGACGTTATTATATCGGCAAAACGATTAGATGCCTGTACGTACGCATCAGGGAGCACTGTAGGTCGGTCATTACGGGAAAAGGATCGCCAAGGTTAATTGATCATGTCCGTGATACCCATGAAAGTAATACAGGGATTCTGACCTTTGCTGGTATTGAGCAGGTCAGATTACCCAAAGGAGGGGGGGATCGGGGCAATATGCTATTAAGGCGAGAAGCATCCTGGATTATACGCACAGGAGCAATGGGTCCGGCTGGACTCAACGATAAAGTTGACATGTCCGTCTTTTTATAGATGGTAGATAACCGCCACGAAGGTCTGAGAACACGTAGTGCGATAGGACAAGTGGCCCTTTAGAGAGCAGATTAGGGACATATTTTACACGGCTACACCGAACGAGGACTGAGAATGGATTAAATTCGGTCTATGCTCCTCCCACTTGGCTTTGTTTCTAAGACATGTCTCTCTATATTCCCGTAGGAGCTTTGAGCATATTCACAATAGTGGGCTAAGAGAAGCATAGAAAATTAGGTTGTCAACTTAGGTAGTGGTAGTTTGAGTTAATAGTAATCAGAACGGGATAGTATAGAGCCAAATTATGGTGAGCAGTTAGGTATATACGCACAAAATGTACACATATATATATACATAAAATATTGATGCATGCTTAAGTACTAGGGTAATTTTTTTCACCTTGTTTTTAATTAATAACACATGATTTTATATGTTTTTATGTTCTGTGCCGTGAATGGACGGCGCGGCGCAGAGGGAGGTGCATGACACATGCACCTTACTTAGGGCGTCACGTCCGTCCATTCAATGAACCCGTAGAAGCACCTGGTCGGTGCGAAACGGCCGTCGTTCGGCTCTCACACATCCTGTAATACACACCCCCGTGCCGTGAAGATGGATGTTTCATAAAGTCATCTGCAAAGAGATCGGTGAGTGCGGCCTTTATTTCTACTGTTTTACAATTGTAACTATTCCGTTTTAAAATTGCAATAACTTTTTTTTTCGAAAAGCCGTAGAGGGCTGAAATTTCGTGACATCACTGAAGTTTTGGTCCAGAATATATTGGCCAAATTTCAATAAAATATCTCCACCCCCTTCCGAGGTAAGGGGTTGAGATATTTTTACAAAATTATGCAGCCTGACGAAGGTTAAGGCGGCGCCTGAATCCACAAACGCCATGACAGAAAATGATGACAATGAGCAGATCAAGGACACCGATAACAGAAATTTAGGTTGTACAGTACTGATGGTAAATGAACTAGCGATCCTTTGTCCGCTTAGGGCAGACTGAAATGACATGAGAAGCGTCGCCACAATAATAACACAACCTATTCTGACGTCTGAATCCTTGTCGTTCCGTTCTAGACAGAATCCTATCACACTGCATTGGCTCAGGACTCTGCTCTGAGGACAACGCCACAGCGCGCACAGTTCTGCGCTCCCGCAAGCGCCGATCAATCTGAATGGCCAGAGACATAGAATCACTCAGACCGGAAGGCGTGGGAAACCCCACCATAACATCTTTAACGGATTCAGAAAGACCCTTTCTGAAAATTGCCGCCAAAGCATCATCATTCCATTTAGTCAACACAGACCATTTTCTAAATTTCTGACAATACAATTCTGCCGCCTCTTGACCCTCAGACAGGGCCAACAAGGTCTTCTCCGCTTGATCCACAGAATTTGGTTCATCATATAATAATCCTAAAGCCTGAAAAAAGGAGTCTACATTAAGCAAAGCAGGATTCCCAGATTCCAGGGAAAATGCCCAATCCTGTGGATCACCACGCAGCAGGGAGATGACGATTTTAACCTGCTGAATGGAATCACCGGAGGATCGAAGTCTCAGAGCAAAAAACAGTTTACAATTGTTTTTAAAACTCAAAAATTTGGACCTGTCACCAAAAAACAAATCAGGAGTAGGAATCTTCGGCTCTGAAACAGGAGTCTGAACAATATAATCAGAAATACCCTGTATCCTAGCAGCAAGCTGGTCTACACGAGAAGCTAATTCCTGAACATCCATGCTAGCACAAGACTCCTCAGCCACCCATAGATAAAGAGGGAAAAAAAGGCAAAACACTGCAGAAAAAAAAATGGCTCAACACCTTTCTTCCCTTCTGAGATGCATTTAACTCATTATGGGCCAGTTGTACTGTTATGATCCGGTGACCTTGGAGCCGCATGAAACTTTCTCTGGAGTGGGTGGAAACTACTGACCGCAGATCCTGAACTAACACCGCAACTAGAAGTAGCCGTGGGGTGTGCCTAACAAACCCTAGACACCTCGACACAGCCGGAGGACTAAATACCCCTATAGATGGAAATAGGAATACTACCTTGCCTCAGAGAAGACCCCCAAAGGATAGGCAGACCCCCACGAATATTGACTGTGAGTAGGAGAAGAAAAGACATACGCAGGCAGAAAACAAGATTTAGCAAAAGAGGCCACTCTAGCTAAATAGGAAAGGATAGGACAGAATACTAGGCGGTCAGTATTAAAACCCTTCACAAAATATCCACAGCAGATAATACAAAAACTTCCACAATCTAACTAAAGACGTGGAGTGACTATCTGCAACCCCAGAGAATCCAACACAGACTGAGAAAATACTGACATAATCTAAGCTGGACAAGAAAACACAAAAGAATAGCACTGAATTATGAAGCACACAGCATGTGTGCCAAAATAACAAAACCAGACACTTATCTTTGCTGATTTGGCAGAAAGGCAGGAGGAACCAGGCAGAGGTCCAACACCTCCCAACAACAATTGACAACTGGCAAGGACTAATGAATCCTGCACGCCTAAATACCCCAGTCAGAACTGCAATCAGCAGATACACCTGACCAGGACTGCAACTCAGGGACAACTGCATTACCACCTACAACCACCGGAGGGAGCCCAAAAGCAGAATTCACAACACAGATCCTCCAATCTGAGGGAACTAAAGGCAGTAGAGGAAGCGCTGCTAGCTGCCTCACCTCTAATCCAAGGCCATCATATTTGTGTCTACTCCGACAACGTGATGACTGTGGCTTATCTTCGTCACCAGGGGGGCACAAAGTATACCAGTCTGAAACTAGTGGCAGCTCAGCTATTTATCTGGTCGGAGAAACACCTCCTTTCAATCTCTGCGGTTCATCTGATGGGTTCGGACAACACCAAAGCGGATTTCCTCAGCAAGAAAGACGTGCATCCTGGAGAATGGTGCTTGAATCAGGAGGTTTTCCTATCCTTAACCTCGAGATGGGGAACCCCGGAGGTTGACTTGTTTGTGAATTCCCAAAACGCAGTCAGAAACATATTTCTCCCTCAGCCCTGTGCAGGGTGCTCTGGGAATGGATGCTCTCATTCATCCATGGACCTTCAACTTGGCTTACGCCTTTCTGCCAATTCTGATGTTGTCAAAGACACTGCAGAAAATCCGGTCAGACAGAGTCACAACAATCCCCCCATTGTGGCCAGGACGGAGCTGGTACAGCACCTTGAGGGGAATGACCAAGGAAGGTCCCATTCTTCTTCCTCAAAGATCCGATCTCCTCTTCCAAGGTCCCCTCCTTTATCTGGATCTCAAAAAATTGAATCTAGCTGCCTGGCTACTGAAACCAACATTCTAAAAGCCAGAGGTCTCTCATATAGGGTTATCCAAACTCTCCAAAAGAGTGGGAAACCGGTGACTAACGCCATCTATAACAAAGTATGGAAGAAATTCTCTTCCTGGTGTCTTCCCAGTGTCCCGGATCCCTTCCACCCCAACATCTCTCAAATCCTGGACTTCCTCCAGAAGAGTTTAGATCTTGGACTTTCCCGGAGTACTCTGAAAGTTCAGGTATCTGCCCTCAGTTCCTATTTTGACCAGGATCTAACTGGCCACCGCTGGATCAAACGATTCATAACTTCAGCTAGTAGACTACGCCCTAGTCTCCCTAGTCGGATCCCTCCTTGGGATCTAAATTTAGTACTCAATAGTTTAACTCAACCACCCTTTGAGCCCTTGTCTTCTCTACCCCTTAAAATCCTAACACTTAAAACGGTGTTCCTAGTCGCTATTACCACAGCTAGGCGCGTAGGAGAATTGCAGGCCTTGTCAATTCAAGAACCTTTTCTATCCATAAATTCTGACAGCATAATCCTACGTCTAGATCCTGCCTTTATGCCCAAGGTCGTTTCAGATTTTCATAGGGGTCAGGATGTGGTTTTGCCCTCATTTTGTCCAAACCCTTCCATACCCTGGATGTCCGCAGGGTAGTTCTCCATTACCTGGAGCAGTCCAAATCTTGGAGGGTCGACCAGAATCTTTTTATCCAATTCCCAGGACAAAATAAAGGGAAGAAGGCGGCTAAAAGCACGATTGCAAGTTGGATAAAACAAGCCATCTGCCTTGCATATTTGGCCAAAGATCTCCCTCCGCCGATCTCTCTGAAGGCCCATTCTACCCGGTCGGTCTCCACGTCATGGGCAGGAAGAAGAAACACCTCATCAGAGCAGATATGCAGAGCCGCCACATGGTCTTCTGTTCATACCTTCACCAGACATTACAGGCTGAATTTCGACAGGGATCTGACCTTCGGCAGACGTGTTCTACATGCTGTGGTCCCTCCCTAAAGAAATTAACGTTGGTATATCTCCAAGGTGACTGTCGTGGAAGGTGACTAGAGAAAATAGAATTAGTCTTACCGGTAATTCGGTTTCTAGGAACCTACCACGACAGCACTAATTTCCCTCCCTATCTGATATTTCTCTGGATGATTCCTGCACTTTAGTGGTAACTATTCACGCTACTATGTCCAGAAAAAACACTGGAGTTAGCAGGAAGGGGAGGGTTATTTAACCTCTTTGTGTTCCTGACCCCCATTAGGGCGGGGAGACATCCTTCAAGGTGACGGTCGTGGAAGGTTCCTAGAAACCGAATTACCGGTAAGACTAATTCTATTTTTCTTCCACTCTTCCCAAAATTGTTCAATTGGGTTGAGGTCTGGGGACTGTGGGAGACAATCCAGCACCTCCATTTCATTATCATTGAACCATTTCTTTGCCAATCTCAACATATGCTTGGGGTTGTTGTCCTGCTGGAACACTTTTCAAAGTACATGAGTGTACGAAGTTAACTTGTCCTGTAGGATACTCACATATACAGTGGGGGAAATAAGTTTTGCTGATTTTGTAGGTTTGCCCACTGACAAAAAACAGTCTATAATTTTAAGGGTAGGTTAATTTTAACATTGAGAGATAGAATATCAAAATAAAATCCATAAAATCACATTGTATAAATTATATAAATTTATTTGCATTTTGCAGTGAGAAAGAAGTATTTGATCCCTCTGGCAAACAAGACTTAGTACTTGGCAAAACCCTTGTTGGCAATCATAGCAGTCAAACTTTTTTTGTAGTTGGTGATGAAGTTTGAACACATGTCGGGGAATTTTGGTCCTCTTTGCAGATCATCTCTAAATCATAAAGATTTTGAGGCTGTCGCAAGGGATCAAATACTTATTTCCCTCACGGTAGCTCAGCATTGACATCTCTATCGATCTTCATCAAATACCAATGTCTTTGGCTGTGAAATAATCCCATATCATCAGGCTTCCTCCATCGAACTTGACAGTTCCTTTAATTTATCGATCAGTTAACCCCTTTTCCCCTTGTTTCTCCCAAACCCATTTGCACTCATCAGGGCCTAGTCTATTGACTTTCGTCTCATCGCTCCAAATCGCCAGTTTCCAATCTTCTACTGTCCTCTTTTTGTACTTCTTTGCAAACATGAGCTGTTACTTCTTAAGACGATATTGAAATCAAGGCTTCTTCACTTTTTTTCAGGCCACCATTCCAAACTAGTTTAACATGCGTCACACTGTGCTTGCATGGACATCTGTAATCTCGCTATTATGAAACATACGAGCCACTTCCAATGCCTTGTTTGTCACGCCAGAACTGATAGATCTTGTGATGAGCTGTCTTGTTGACATTTATGTATGAGATAGCCAAAATGATATTCTATAAAATGATGATAGTGTCAGTAGTGGATGGTGAGTTATGGATCCTGAAAGTCAAAAGTTCAAAACAGTGTTACCCATTTGCTCATCAGTATATACACTGCTCAAAAAAATAAAGGGAACACTAAAATTCCACATCCTAGATATCACTGAATGAAATATTCCAGTTGCAAATCTTTATTCATTCCATAGTGGAATGCGTTGAGATGCGTACACAGGACGCGGCCACTCAGGTATTTACCTGCAAATCTCTGATGATCCACTTCCTCACTATTTTTACACCGTGTGTGGTATTGAATCGGCTGAATTTAATGCTGTAGCACTCTGCACTTTTTTTGCAAGTTATCTGCACACAAATCCTTTTTGCACATTTTGCACTTTTGAGCTCTACACTGCTGAAATACTAAGGCTTAAAGTAGGGTCTCTTATTATTAATTTTTATTGGGTTTGCTGTTTTATATTTATTTATATCACGCTTGCACTTTGTTCATTTGAGTTTTTATATATAAATCGTGAGGTTTTGGGAATACTTATATGGCCGGTATATTATATGGTATTATCCTCTTGTCCTGTGTCCTATATATTTTATTGATTTTAAATTTTCTTAAATTTATGTAACAAGTATGGAGTTATTGTGATATTGAATAAAGTATTTACTTTTATACACTTTCTTGTCTTGGTGCTCTCTGGTGATCCATATTAAGGTGTCTGGGTTGTTAGTCTCTTTAGTAGCGTGCAGTGTCAGCCGGAGCCTTCCTGCAGCTGTCGGCAGTCATGTGTGTCGCTACTAAAGGGAATGATTATTCACCGCATTCCACGCCCATGGGCGTGGAATGCGGTGAATATTCATTTCTCTTAAGTAGCGGCACACTTGACTGGCTGCTGATACTGTGCGCGCTACTGAAGAGCAATGAATATTCACTGATCTACGCACACACAGTCCTGGTGTGCACAGCAGTGAACATTCCAGCAGCTGCCCTTCTGCTTGCAAGCAGCGCATGACATCCCTGCCATGCACTGCTTACAAGCATAAAGCAGCTGCTGGCAACAGAACAAGATGTTGCGAGGGAGCGCCGGGAAGGTAAGTGTAATGGTTTGGATTTTTTTTAATGTTTTCTAATGGATGTGACCAATCATGCCAGGATTAGGATGGGGCCCCTGCATACCAGGATGGGGATAAAGGGGGACCATTGTTACCAGGCTAGAGGTAAGGGGGACATGCATACCAGGATAGGGATGAGGAAACATGCATACCAGGATAGGGATGAGGGATCCAGCATATCAGGATCGGGATGAGGAGCTATGTATATCAGATAAGGATGTGGAGCCATGTATACCAGGATGGGGATGAGGAGCCATGCATACCAGAATAGGGCTGAGGGGGCCATGCATACCAGGATGGGGCTGAGGGAGCCATGCATACCATGATGGGGATGAGGGAGCCATGCATACCAGGATGGGGATGAGGGAGCCATGCATACCAGGATGGGGATGAGGGAGCCATGCATACCAGGATGGGGATGAGGGAGCCATGCTTACCAGGATAGGGATGTGGAGCCCTGTATACCAGGATGGGGAATGCGGGTCATGCAAACCAGGATAGGGATGAGGGGCCATGCATACCAGAATAAGGATGAGGGGGTCGTGTGTATCAGGATGGGGATGAGGGGACCATGTATACTAGGATAGGGAATATTAAGTACAGAATTTACCACATTTTTTGCTTCAATTTTTTTTCCTAATTTCCTCCTCTAAATCTTAGGTGCATCTTATGGTCCGGTTCGTCTTATGGTCCGAAAAATACAATATCTATGTCCTGTAAATTGCAAAGTGTGACTTCCATGGATTAGTATTGGTTTGTTTAGCACAACTCACAATTGCTTGATCGGATTTAGATCTGGGTAACTTGTTGTTTAAGCCAACATTTTGAACATTTAGTCATGTTCAGCAAACCAATCCTGAAATATTTATGCAGCATGACAGAAGGCATTATCCTTAGGAAAGCAAAGAGGCAGTACCTCTGAGTACGCCTCAGTGTGGTCTACTGTTCCTGGAAGAGACCGACAGACTGCAACAGCCTCCTCCTATACAAAAGTTGCCATCCCAAATCTACCAAAGACAGCCTCCCTAGATAACAGTTTAAAAGGGTGACCAGAATTGTCTCCAACCCCCTAATTAGAGAAACCAGACTACAGGAGATGGCCGACAGATTCAGAGCCCGAAACTATCCAATAGAACTTAATGCGGAATCCGTCAAAGCTTTAAATGAGACTGATGATACCACCTGTTATGGTTCTCAATGGCAAGAGAACATAGCCCAGCAAACATAAGAACTAGCTCTTGGAAGGATGGAAACTAAACTGACCATGAACTAAACCTGCCACACAACTAACAGTAGCCGGGTAGCGTAGCCTGCGTTTAATCCCTAGACGCCCAGCGCCGGCCGGAGGACTAACTAATCCTGGCAGAGGAAAATATAGTCCTGGCTCACCTCTAGAGAAATTTCCCCGAAAGGCAGACAGAGGCCCCCACAAATATTGGCGGTGATTTTAGATGAAATGACAAACGTAATATGAAAATAGGTTTAGCAAAATTGAGGTCCGCTTACTAGATAGCAGGAAGACAGAAAGAGCACTTTCATGGTCAGCTGAAAACCCTATCAAAACACATCCTGAAATTACTTTAAGACTCTAGTATTAACTCATAACATCAGAGTGGCAATTTCAGATCACAAGAGCTTTCCAGACACAGAAACGAAACTACAGCTGTGAACTGGAACAAAATGCAAAAACAAACAAGGACTAAAGTCCAACTTAGCTGGGAGTTGTCTAGCAGCAGGAACATGCACAGAAAGGCTTCTGATTACAATGTTGACCGGCATGGAAGTGACAGAGGAGCAAGGCTAAATAGCGACTCCCACATCCTGATGGAAACAGGTGAACAGAGAGGATGATGCACACCAGTTCAATTCCACCAGTGGCCACCGGGGGAGCCCAAAATCCAATTTCACAACAGTACCCCCCCCTCAAGGAGGGGGCACCGAACCCTCACCAGAACCACCAGGGCGATCAGGATGAGCCCTATGAAAGGCACGGACCAAATCGGAGGCATGAACATCAGAGGCAGTCACCCAAGAATTATCCTCCTGACCGTATCCCTTCCATTTGACCAGATACTGGAGTCTCCGTCTGGAAACACGGGAGTCCAAGATTTTTTCCACAACGTACTCCAACTCGCCCTCAACCAACACCGGAGCAGGAGGCTCAACGGAAGGCACAACCGGTACCTCATACCTGCGCAATAATGACCGATGAAAAACATTATGAATAGAAAAAGATGCAGGGAGGTCCAAACGGAAGGACACAGGGTTAAGAATCTCCAATATCTTGTACGGGCCGATGAACCGAGGCTTAAACTTGGGAGAAGAAACCCTCATAGGGACAAAACGAGAAGACAACCACACCAAGTCCCCAACACAAAGCCGAGGACCAACTCGACGCCGGCGGTTGGCAAAAAGCTGAGTCTTCTCCTGGGACAACTTCAAATTGTCCACTACCTGCCCCCAAATCTGATGCAACCTCTCCACCACAGCATCCACTCCAGGACAATCCGAAGATTCCACCTGACCAGAAGAAAATCGAGGATGAAACCCCGAATTACAGAAAAAGGGAGACACCAAGGTGGCAGAGCTGGCCCGATTATTGAGGGCAAACTCCGCTAAAGGCAAAAAAGCAACCCAATCATCCTGATCTGCAGACACAAAACACCTCAAATATGTCTCCAAGGTCTGATTCGTCCGCTCGGTCTGGCCATTAGTCTGAGGATGGAAAGCAGACGAGAAAGACAAATCTATGCCCATCCTAGCACAGAATGCTCGCCAAAATCTAGACACGAATTGGGTACCTCTGTCAGAAACGATATTCTCCGGAATACCATGCAAACGGACCACATTTTGAAAAAACAGAGGAAGCAACTCGGAAGAAGAAGGCAACTTAGGCAGGGGAACCAAATGGACCATCTTAGAGAAACGATCACACACCACCCAGATGACAGACATCTTCTGAGAAACAGGAAGATCCGAAATAAAATCCATCGAGATGTGCGTCCAGGGCCTCTTCGGGATAGGCAAGGGCAACAACAATCCACTAGCCCGAGAACAACAAGGCTTGGCCCGAGCACAAACGTCACAAGACTGCACGAAGCCTCGCACATCTCGAGACAGGGAAGGCCACCAGAAGGACCTTGCCACCAAATCCCTGGTACCAAAGATTCCAGGATGACCTGCCAACGCAGAAGAATGAACCTCAGAAATGACTTTACTGGTCCAATCATCAGGAACAAACAGTCTACCAGGTGGGCAACGATCAGGTCTATCCGCCTGAAACTCCTGCAAGGCCCGCCGCAGGTCTGGAGAAACGGCAGACAATATCACTCCATCCTTAAGGATACCTGTAGGTTCAGAATTACCAGGGGAGTCAGGCTCAAAACTCCTAGAAAGGGCATCCGCCTTAACATTCTTAGAACCCGGCAGGTAGGACACCACAAAATTAAACCGAGAGAAAAACAACGACCAGCGCGCCTGTCTAGGATTCAGGCGTCTGGCGGACTCAAGATAAATTAGATTTTTGTGGTCAGTCAATACCACCACCTGATGTCTAGCCCCCCCTCAAGCCAATGACGCCACTCCTCAAAAGCCCACTTCATGGCCAAAAGCTCCCGATTCCCAACATCATAATTCCGCTCGGCGGGCGAAAATTTACGCGAGAAAAAAGCACAAGGTCTCATCACGGAGCAATCGGAACTTCTCTGCGACAAAACCGCCCCAGCTCCGATTTCAGAAGCGTCGACCTCAACCTGAAAAGGAAGAGCAACATCAGGCTGACGCAACACAGGGGCGGAAGAAAAGCGGCGCTTAAGCTCCCGAAAGGCCTCCACAGCAGCAGGGGACCAATCAGCAACATCAGCACCCTTCTTAGTCAAATCAGTCAATGGTTTAACAACATCAGAAAAACCAGCAATAAATCGACGATAAAAGTTAGCAAAGCCCAAAAATTTCTGAAGACTCTTAAGAGAAGAGGGTTGCGTCCAATCACAAATAGCCTGAACCTTGACAGGATCCATCTCGATGGAAGAGGGGGAAAAAATATATCCCAAAAAGGAAATCTTTTGAACCCCAAAAACGCACTTAGAACCCTTCACACACAAGGAATTAGACCGCAAAACCTGAAAAACCCTCCTGACCTGCTGGACATGAGAGTCCCAGTCATCCGAAAAAATCAAAATATCATCCAGATACACAATCATAAATTTATCCAAATAATCACGGAAAATGTCATGCATAAAGGACTGAAAGACTGAAGGGGCATTTGAAAGACCAAAAGGCATCACCAAATACTCAAAGTGGCCCTCGGGCGTATTAAATGCGGTTTTCCACTCATCCCCCTGCTTAATTCGCACCAAATTATACGCCCCACGGAGATCTATCTTAGAGAACCACTTGGCCCCCTTTATGCGAGCAAACAAATCAGTCAGCAGTGGCAACGGATATTGATATTTAACCGTGATTTTATTCAAAAGCCGATAATCAATGCACGGCCTTAAAGAGCCATCTTTCTTAGCCACAAAGAAAAAACCGGCTCCTAAGGGAGATGACGAAGGACGAATATGTCCCTTTTCCAAGGACTCCTTTATATATTCTCGCATAGCAGCATGTTCAGGCACAGACAGATTAAATAAACGACCCTTAGGGTATTTACTACCCGGAATCAAATCTATGGCACAATCGCACTCCCGGTGCGGAGGTAATGAACCAAGCTTAGGTTCTTCAAAAACGTCACGATATTCAGTCAAGAATTCAGGAATCTCAGAGGGAATAGATGATGAAATGGAAACCACAGGTACGTCCCCATGCGTCCCCTTACATCCCCAGCTTAACACAGACATAGCTTTCCAGTCAAGGACTGGGTTATGAGATTGCAGCCATGGCAATCCAAGCACCAACACATCATGTAGGTTATACAGCACAAGAAAGCGAATAATCTCCTGGTGATCCGGATTAATCCGCATAGTTACTTGTGTCCAGTATTGTGGTTTATTGCTAGCCAATGGGGTGGAGTCAATCCCCTTCAGGGGTATAGGAGTTTCAAGAGGCTCCAAATCATACCCACAGCGTTTGGCAAAGGACCAATCCATAAGACTCAAAGCGGCGCCAGAGTCGACATAGGCATCCGCGGTAATAGATGATAAAGAACAAATCAGGGTCACAGATAGAATAAACTTAGACTGTAAAGTGCCAATTGAAACAGACTTATCAAGCTTCTTAGTACGCTTAGAGCATGCTGATATAACATGAGTTGAATCACCGCAATAGAAGCACAACCCATTTTTTCGTCTAAAATTCTGCCGTTCACTTCTGGACAGAATTCTATCACATTGCATATTCTCTGGCGTCTTCTCAGTAGACACCGCCAAATGGTGCACAGGTTTGCGCTCCCGCAGACGCCTATCGATCTGGATAGCCATTGTCATGGACTCATTCAGACCCGCAGGCACAGGGAACCCCACCATAACATCCTTAATGGCATCAGAGAGACCCTCTCTGAAATTCGCCGCCAGGGCGCACTCATTCCACTGAGTAAGCACAGCCCATTTACGGAATTTCTGGCAGTATATTTCAGCTTCGTCTTGCCCCTGAGATAGGGACATCAAGGCCTTTTCCGCCTGAAGTTCTAACTGAGGTTCCTCATAAAGCAACCCCAAGGCCAGAAAAAACGCATCCACATTGAGCAACGCAGGATCCCCTGGAGCCAATGCAAAAGCCCAATCCTGAGGGTCGCCCCGGAGCAAGGAAATCACAATCCTGACCTGCTGAGCAGGATCTCCAGCAGAGCGAGATTTCAGGGACAAAAACAACTTGCAATTATTTTTGAAATTTTGAAAGCAAGATCTATTCCCCGAGAAAAATTCAGGCAAAGGAATTCTAGGTTCAGATATAGGAACATGAACAACAAAATCTTGTAAATTTTGAACTTTCGTGGTGAGATTATTCAAACCTGCAGCTAAACTCTGAATATCCATTTTAAACAGGTGAACACAGAGCAATTCCAGGATTAGAAGGAGAGAGAGAGAGAAAGGCTGCAATATAGGCAGACTTGCAAGAGATTCAATTACAAGCACACTCAGAACTGAAGGGAAAAAAAAAAAAAAATCTTCAGCAGACTTCTCTTTTCTCTCCTTTCTCTGTCAATTAATTTAACCCTTTTTGGCCGGTCAAACTGTTATGGTTCTCAATGGCAAGAGAACATAGCCCAGCAAACATAAGAACTAGCTCTTGGAAGGATGGAAACTAAACTGACCATGAACTAAACCTGCCACACAACTAACAGTAGCCGGGTAGCGTAGCCTGCGTTTAATCCCTAGACGCCCAGCGCCGGCCGGAGGACTAACTAATCCTGGCAGAGGAAAATATAGTCCTGGCTCACCTCTAGAGAAATTTCCCCGAAAGGCAGACAGAGGCCCCCACAAATATTGGCGGTGATTTTAGATGAAATGACAAACGTAATATGAAAATAGGTTTAGCAAAATTGAGGTCCGCTTACTAGATAGCAGGAAGACAGAAAGAGCACTTTCATGGTCAGCTGAAAACCCTATCAAAACACATCCTGAAATTACTTTAAGACTCTAGTATTAACTCATAACATCAGAGTGGCAATTTCAGATCACAAGAGCTTTCCAGACACAGAAACGAAACTACAGCTGTGAACTGGAACAAAATGCAAAAACAAACAAGGACTAAAGTCCAACTTAGCTGGGAGTTGTCTAGCAGCAGGAACATGCACAGAAAGGCTTCTGATTACAATGTTGACCGGCATGGAAGTGACAGAGGAGCAAGGCTAAATAGCGACTCCCACATCCTGATGGAAACAGGTGAACAGAGAGGATGATGCACACCAGTTCAATTCCACCAGTGGCCACCGGGGGAGCCCAAAATCCAATTTCACAACAACCACCATAACCACACAAAAAATATCCTAGACTCCCATTTGTCCAAACCCACCATCCCACCATACGCAAGGTCCATAACCTAATTCGGGGACATTGCCCTCTTCTAAGGCCTACCCTAACGTCCAAATTTTTAAAAACCCACCACTGATGTGCATAAGACGACCACAAAACATATATGACAAAATAGTTAGGGCTGACCTAGGATCATAGAAATCAACTTTTCCTAGGCATTGTCTGGGCAAAGGAGGACAAGAACATTCCCATGTTTTAGCTGCATGAGCTGTTCAAACATAATCAAGGGTAACGAGGTAGTATATCCTCGTACCGGTAAAACATACCCCATTAAGGACTACTGTACCTACGAGTCCAATTTTGTAGTCTACATTATTAAGTGCCCATGTGGATTACTATACGTGGGGGAAACAACCCAGGCCATTAGAGACTGCATCTGTAGCCATAAATCCACGATCAGATGCAAAATATGGCTACCCCTACCAGCACACTTTAAAGAAGCAAGACACAACGTAGCCCAACTTAAGTTTCAAGTTATAGAAAGGGTCCACAGACCCAGAAGGGGTGGTAATCACGTCCAACTGTTAAAACTGCGTGGAACATTTTGGATCTTCTCTGGGCAGCACGGTGGCGCAGTGGTTAGCACAGCAGCTTTGCAGCACTGGAGTCCTGGGTTCAAACTCCACCAGGGACAACATCTGCAAAGAGTTTATATGTTCTCTCCGTGTTTGCGTGGGTTTCCTCCGGGTTCTCCGGTTTCCTCCCACATTCCAAAGACATACTGATAGGGAATTTAGATTGTGAACCCCATCGGGGACAGCGATGATAATGTGTGTAAAGCGCTGCGGAATATGTTAGCACTATATAAAAAAAATAATGATAATATAAAAATCTACACCCTCAAAACCCTCCACCCAAGAGGTTTAAACCGAGATATTGATTGGCTTATGTAACCAAATTCCTTTTTTTCCTAGGTAAATTGACTAATTGCACACTTAGTCTGGGCATTTAGCATGCCCGAGATGCTAAGATTAATACACCCCCCTCCCCCCTAAGTTCTCCATAAGTCACACATCCCTACTCATTTTTCATTTCGATTATCCTTTATTTTTATTTTTTTATTTATTTTTTTCATCCCTTTTTTAAATTAGTTTATTAAACATCAAAAAACAGAGAACAATAAGACGTTGCTTGCAACCATGCCAGTACAAATGTATAGCCCAAGTCATATCAGTACATAGCTTTGTACATAGACCTAGTCTCAGAAAACTTAAAATAATACAGTATATCCAAAGGACCTGTAATAAAACTCTAAAACTGTCTTGCTGCCAAAACCAATTCCATTTTGATTGTGTTTAAATGTTGAAACGAGACACGAACCAATGTAGAATTCTACCATTTATTGTAATGAGGCTAGGCTATCTGTCACGTGATGACATGGTGAGGTATGATGAGTTCCATATATCCCAGATCTTGTCAAATTTTCCCATACAGCCCCTATTCTGGTATAATGTATGTTCATAAGGTATAACTGAATTCACCAGATCAATCCAGGCCCTAAGGGATGGGTGATTGTTTCCCATCCAGCGCAAAGCTATTATTTTCTTTGCCAGAAAAAGCGTTTCTCTCAAAAAAATTTGAACATGGTGTCCCCACGTCTTTTCTTCTTCCAGTACCCCGAATAAACATATTAATGGATTCAAAGGAATGGAGCTATGTACAAGGGAGGTTAGTAACGATGTCACCTCACTCCAAAAGGATTGAATAACTGGACATCCCCAGACCATATGTAAAAAGTCTGCTTCCCCTGTATGGCATCTCAGACATTCTGAAGAATTAGTCCAACCCATTTTAAATAGTCGTGAGGAGGTTAAATATGATTGATGTATTATATATAGTTGGATCATTTTATTGTTGGCCGAGGAGGACACCCTAGATGGGGATTCATGAAATGTCTCCCAGTCCTCATCTTGAAGATCAGGAACTAGGAGTTTCCATTTTTCTTTAACCAGCAATGCTGCCGAATCCGCACTCACGGACAGCATATGAGTGTACAATGTGGATATAAGACCCCGGGCCCCTGTGATTTAAGGATCCCTATTAATGGGAAGGATGATATTGTTAGCACGGTATTTACTCTGCGCATGTACGATTGTATTGCTGATCTGAGCTGCAGATAACAAAAGAATTGGGGCCTTGGGATATCATACTTAGTCTGTAACTGTTCGAAAGACATTAAGACGCCCTGCTCATATAAATGGAAACAACACCGCATGAGGTCCAGAATTGAGTAGATGGGTGGTTCAGTAGCTCCGGGAAGTACATATTATTCAATAATGGCATTTTGGCTATAATACCTTCAAAATGAATGGCCCTTTTCACCTGTTTCCAAACCAACCTCGCTAATCGGAGAAGTGGTAATAATTTAGAGGTATTGGGTCTATCAATTTCCAAAAAGCCTAACGGGCAATCAAGCTTCGCAGCGTGGGCCAGATGACTCTCCGAATTTGGTAAATGACCCCCAGGCATCCATTTACCCAGAGCGCTAAGTTGTCCGGCCAATTAATACAGGAAAAAGTCAGGTAACGCTACACCTCCCACTTGCTTGGATCTATGTAAGGTAGATAATTTAAGTTTAGGCCTGGCTTTCCCCCATATAAAGGATGAGATTAAAGAATTTAGATTTGAGAAAAAGGATCTGGGAACAGGAACTGCACTGTGCTGAAGGGAATAATTGAGCTTCGGAAGTAATATCATCTTGATCAAATTTATGAGACCAGAAACAGACAAAGGTAATTTACTTCACACCGCAAATTTATGCTTAACTAGATCCAATAACAGGAGAACATTAAATTGTAGGTCAAATCTACTGTATTTGGGTATAATTATCCCTAAATATTTAAAGTGGGACACCACTGGCAATAAGGATAACTCATTAAGATTATCTCCTGAAACATGGGAGAGAGGCATCAAGGCGGATTTGTACCAATTTATATACAATCCCGAGCATTTACTAAATCTATGGTGGTAATCACATGCGGCAGTGTCTCCTCTACGTCATCCATGAATATTACCATATCATCGGCGTATAAGCCAATAACCTCCACGCGGTCTGCTATCTCAATACCTTTAATGGATGGAGTGGATCTCATACGTATTGCTAGTGCTTCAATCACGAGAGCAAAAAGGGCCAGTGAAAGGGGGCAACCCTGTCTGGTTCCCTTTTTAGGGAAAATGTCTCTGACATGGAGCTATTAATAATTATCTGGGCTTTAGGTTTCATATATATTGCACTAATCCATTTTTGAAATTTGGGGCCAAATCGGTATCTCTGTAAACATGCGGACAGGAAGGGCCATTCAAGGGAATCAAACGCCTTGGCCGCATCCAGCGAGGCCAAAGACCATCTATTCTCCAATACCAGTGAGCTATATTGGGCTACCGACTGGACCCTCCCAATATTAATGGACGTATTTTTACCTGGCATGATTCCGGTCTGGTCTGGGTGTATTATGTCTAGTATTACCGTATTTAACCTAGTGGCTAATATTTTAGTGAAAATTTTATAATCTACATTTACCAATGAGATAGGGTGATATGATCCACATTCCAGGGGGTCCTTACCTCCCTTTTTTAAAACTATAATATTTGCTTCATAATAGGAGTCTTGCAAAGAACCTCCCCTCCAAATCCCTTGAAACACCTTCAAAAGACACGGTGCTAAAATATCCCGGTATTGTCTATACATTTCTATGGGGAACCCGTCTGGGCCTGGTGTCTTCCCAGAAGCCATATCCGCTATAGCCGCATTAATTTCTTCCAGAGTGAAGTCTGCATCTAAAAAAGCTTGTGTAGGACTCAACGTAGGAAACTCAATGTCTGATAAATAGTCTAAACAACCTGGTGTATCGAGGTCCCCCTGAGAGCGATACAGCTCTTTATAATAAAAAAAAGTATATCAT
The DNA here is from genome assembly GCF_051348905.1 of Ranitomeya variabilis. Lineage (NCBI taxonomy): Eukaryota > Metazoa > Chordata > Amphibia > Anura > Dendrobatidae > Ranitomeya > Ranitomeya variabilis. The sequence continues at coordinate 780,904,074 of NC_135233.1, forward strand.
TTGTGGAGGTCACTATTGCACCATCTGGTTTCCGGATTTTAAGTATAGTATTAGATGCATTGTGTTGTCGTACCATGAATGCTAGTAGTTTACTCGATTGATTCCCTAACTCAAAATATGCTTGTCGAGTAAAAAAGAGTTTACGTTTAGACTAAGTATCTACATATTGAGTATATAATCTATCGGAAAGCAACCATTCAGCCCTATTCTCACTGGTTTGGCTAGTAATATAGGCCGCTTCTGAGTCTCTCAGTCATCTCTCCATCTCATCATCTTCCCCTGAGGTCATACATTTAATGTAGGAAATTGTAGAGGTCAAGCATCCTCTCAGGTACGCCTTAAGAGCATCCCAAAACATATTTATATTCTGTGGCTCCGGGTCAGATGTTATGAAACAGTCTAGATGGTCTATAGTTCTATCAGCTTTAGCCAGAATGGATTTAGTTTCCAGATCGCATTATGTCTTGTCTGACCAAAGTTGAGCTTAAGTATTACCGGACTATGGTCTGAAATGCCCATTTCCATGTTCTATCTCCCCCACCCACATCGCCAAGTTACTAGAGCCAAAAATATAATCCAAGCGGGATAGAGTGAGTCTAATGGACGAGTGGCAGGTGTATTCTTTTACATCAGGATGACGTATTCTCCACAGATCTATCCACCCACTACCCTCCATGAATGTGGACAAACGAGATAGGGAGGAAGCCACCCCCAAAGCCTCACCATCCAACCTGAGCCTATCAAGGCCCTCGTCCAGAATCAAATTGAAGTCTCCCATGCATAAGATATATGCATCTGGATAATTTAGAGCAAAACTCAGTGCCTTTTTTATAATGGACATATTAGCAGGAGGGGGGGTTGTATATACATATTATAACATAGTCTTTCAAATTTATCCACACATGTACAAAGATAAAACGGCCCTCAGGATCTCCCCAACCTCCCATCTAACATCCTTGTGAATTATTAGAGACCCACCTAGAATAACTAGTATGGAATGTATGTACCGACCATTGTACCCACGGTTTTTGTACATAGCGGGCCGAATCTCTGGTCAAGGGTGTTTTAACTAGGGTTACAATATGAGGATGGTGACGTCTTATTTGAGAAAATACTTTACCTCTTTTTTGGGGTGATCCAAGACCTCACATTCCAGGTCAAACATGTAAGATCATATGCCATACCTCTTCATCCACATATAATATACATTGTCTCGCCAATCACATTTTTGGTATACAATGGAAAAAACATGGCAGCAATTCCTATATAACCAATACCTAACAATACTAAAACAAGATAAAGCAAAATACGCTTCAAGAGGGAGCAAAGTTTCTTGCTCCTATCGCTGTCCAAAAAAAAAGAGGGTACCATCTCTGAAAACAGAGTCTGGTATAGTTGTTTTCTTGGACCTTGGCGGAAAGAGCTCTTATCATTGAAAAATAGAAGAAAAAATAAAAGGAGAAGAAAACCCAGTGAGAAAGTTCTATTTCCGGAGTATCTATATGTAAAGACGGCAGGTGATTTAGGATTTTTCGCCCCCATTCGCTCCCACATGAGATCGCATCCAATCTTCAGCTTCTGTTTGGGTCGTAAAGAAAGAGGAAGAGCCCTTGTAAACAATCTTGAGACGGGCTGGATAGATCTCCATGAATTGGGCACGCTGTTTCTGCAACTCCATAGAGAAATCCGGGAATATTGATATAGTGGCATTATTAAATTTAATGTGGCTTTTTTGTCTTGCCTTACGGAGCACTGCATCTCTATCCCTGCAATTCAAAAGGCGTGCCAAAAAGGGTCTCGGTGGGGCACCCGAGGAAGAGGTTTTGTTGGCACTCTTGAGCCCTTTCCACAGAGAATGTAGAGGAGAATTCGTCTCCTAAAGTATCTTTGAGCCAACTCTCTAGGAATTGTTCTGGTTGCTGACCCTCTGAGCGTTCTGGTAGCCCAATAATACGGATATTATTCCGACGTAGTCTATTTTCCAGGTCGTCCGCCTTTTGCTTCCAGGCATTATAGAGCCAGCCATTTGTGTCAATTTAGTTTCTATGGGCACAGAGTTGTCTTCCAGGCGAGTTACCCGGGACTCCACCTCCGTGATGCGGCCCCTCATAGATTACATGTCTTGTCGTAGGCATCACACCTCAGAGTGCACCTCTATTTTCCCAGTTAAGGATGTCCTGGTTAGTGATATAGCCTGTATTAACTGCTCAGATGCTTGTTTCAAAGTTAGATCCTCCAGATCTCCATCCTCCTCGCTATCGAAAGCATGTTTTTTTGGCTGACTAGCGGTCTTAGCCCCAGGTGTATTTATTCGACGGCAGGTTATCAGGGGGGTCAGGTCGTGCATATTTTCTCAACTTTTCAGTTACACCCGAGGTTCTTGGACGGTGCATAGTTAATGTTTTGTGAGATAAGGTCCAAGCACTGTTGCACTATAATTAAATACAGTCACTACTTAGTGCAGCAATGTGTTGCAGAGCAAATAAGTCTGTTTTAAGTATCCGCACAGCCTACAGAAGGTCCTTTTGGAGGAAGCAGCATGTGGCACCAAGGATTTATTGCAGTTGCTGCACTTATTACCTTGGAGGGAGGTGCAGGTCAGGGGGACAAAGCCAAGATAAATAAAGCTCAGTGTCTATCCTGAAATGTAGGGTCCTCCTCCAGACAATGTTGGTATGCGATGAATTTGTCTATATATCAGTTGTAGCGCCCCCACTGCCGCAGGGCCGAGGGGTACCCGGTACCGGGCCTCTGAGTATCTGCTCTGGGGTTGTCACGGTGGCTAGACCCGGCCCGTGGCCCTGCTGAGGGGCGTACAGTAGGAGGAGTGGATGTGGATAGTAGTGGTGGTGCGGTGCAGTAAATAACGAGGACACCAGGTTGCAGTCTCTTTACTGAAGATCTCTGGGTCCTCAGTCCGGAATACGGTTAACCAGGCTGCGCAAGTCCGGCCGATCCAATGGCACCTCCAGAGTTCTCTTTGCAGGTGGAAATCTGTGCCTTCCTGCTAGCGCTATGTGTTGTGGTCCTTCCCTGCTGTGCTTACGGAAAGTCCCCACAACTGTTGTGTCTGTTTCTCGTGTTCCCTCACAACAACTCGATTAGATGATGTTCTGCTAATCCTCCGTCCCTCCCGGTGTTATGGTTGGGACGCACCCGTATGACGGGTAGGCTCGGAGCTCTTCCGGGACCCTAGAGTCGCCCCTCTCCACAGGTTGCCCCCTATGTCTGCATAGGTGATTTAGGTGAGACAGCCCGCCTGTGACTGACTGTCCTGCCGTTGGTTTGAAGTATTGCTTGGAGCTAAATATATGAATACTTCCTTGGCGTTCCGGCCGCCGGTTGTGCGCCTCAGTAGGATGTTGCCTCGGTCTTACAGCACGACTCCTACTGGTATTCTCCTTCTTGCTTTGATCTCGTTTCTCACTCAGCACAATATATCTCGCTTCTGATCCTTTCTTAGGGCACCGCCGCTATGCTGAGCAGGCACGGTCCCGTGACGTTCTTTCTTGTAGCCAGGCCTCTGTCAGGGTCCCAAACCTGACAGGGACCCTACCGAATCTTCCCCCACAACACCCTCTGCCACCAGGTGTTGTCTGGTTCCAACCCAGTCAGCTTTCTGCCTAACTTCCTGCCTGACCCCCAGTTTACCCACACGGTGAGGAGTGGCCTAATAAATAGCACCCTTAGCTCCCCCTGGAGGCCCGACTGTGAAATGTATTGGTGTATGTGATACCTGGTCAGATGAACTCCTTCGGTGCCATCAGACGTACCATAGCCCCCCTTAGCGGCGGAGCCACAGTACTGCAACGACCAGGACTCTGGGGCGCTGCACAATCTGTGTGGTGCTCGGTAGGTCAGCCACCCATCAGACACTACAGTGTCTGCAGTTATATTCTGAATGGCGGGAACGGAGGTATATCTGTTTGGGAGCAGACGCTTGAACTATCAGGCGTTATACTGTATTAAGGATGGGAGGAGCGCAGGGTCCGTTTCTCAGGGCTCACACAGCGCAATCCCCCTTTCGTACCGTGTCCAGCTAACTCCCCTTGAGCCGAGTGCCGCCGCTCCACACCCTTCACCGCCGGCGCACGTGGCAAGAAAGATGGCTGCCGTCTCCTTCAAGGCCAGTCCTCCGTCCTGGCTTCCCCGGCGCTCACCCAGCCGGAGCTGCACCGAACACCTCCTCTGAAGCCGGGCACCTCCAGGTACCCAGGGGAATACAGCGGCAGCAGAAGGAACCCTCCTGGGTGAGTATATCGCAGGATTTTAAGCAGGATCATGGGAGCTCCAGCCAGACACGTCCTCTCTGCTCGGTTACATAGCCACGCCCCTATTTTTTCATCCTTGTTCCCCCCTCCCCCTTTTTTTTCTTTTTCATTTCATTTTATAGTTTGGACTCATACTTTAGATATTCTTTTACTACTGTATTCATTTACTTACTGGTTGCAATATCCTCTCGTTTTTTTGCTGTATTTTATTATAATATATATGTATTTAACATTGTTCCCTTAAACTACATATTTGTGTATTTCATATTGCTCCAATTCTTCTCTCTCTATAACTCTGTGCCATACAGATTGCATTGCGCTGGTTGCAATATGATTAGATCACTGTATATCCCCATGTCAACATATTCAAGCTCACACTACTTGAGACGCTCTGCTTCTACTGAGCATGCGCTTTTGTATCCCCACAGCAACATTTAGACACTACTGCACTGCCTCCTGGGACTTACAGCCTCGACACATGCCCTGGCGTCTTACATCATTTCCAGTCACATGACCAGCCAGGTCCTTATATAAGCAGCACCACCCGTGCTATAGCAGCTGCTCCTTCTGCTCAGACATATTTGTGTCAGCATCTCCCAGTTAGCCACCAACGCTGGCTCCTGCACCAACTCCAGGGAAACTGCCTGATCTGCAGGCCCAGCTGCGCCACCTACGGACGTGAGCCCACCTTTACCTCTAAGATAAGTTGCCCTATACTCGCACAGGCTCTTACAACACTTTTTTTTCCTCAGCAGTTGTTTCCAAACCCTCTTTTAGCTATAAATCCTCCTTGCCTGTATATATATATCTCAGCATTTCTACTGTATCACCAACATCGACCAGCACAGTAACTCCATTCAAACACGGACGTGTGTTTATTTCAAAACCAAATACCAATGTATGTGAACTTAGTTATATTGCTATATTCATAATCCTATATGTGCACACTTGCCCTGACTCACTACATCTTTATGTTACAGCTTATTGCCTGTCAGTGCACACTGTATGCATTCCTATCATGGCGTCTTTTGGACCCCAGTGCAAAAATTTTTTCCCTCAGTGTGGTAAATACCTATTCTAAGTGTCCCTGTGTTTTCTTTATAATAGTAGGACAATTTCCCAGACCATATAATCTGTACTATATATAAAATACAAGCTTGAATCTGGTAAACACTACTATATGCTTTTTTATATCATCCTGGCAGCACCTTACCCAATGTATGTTTTTACTTACTCTCCTGCAGCATGAGCTCTCTTGCTTCATGTGCCTGATATGCATACCTTCTCTTACTGTCCTCTATCATCCCCAACAGGATTGTAGGTATACACCCTCATATTTATCTACCTCAACGATACTACATGTTCAAATTCTAGAAAAGAACGTACGAAAGGGTATGTCTACTTGATTTGTTGTCTCAATTATGCCTCTACTACATTCCATCTCATGGAACTATTTTGCCTTTCCTAGATAACCCTAGTCCTGCATACTTCATGTTCCTTCACGATATGCCTCATACCTACACTCATATATCTAGGTGTATTTCTTGGACCATCCTGATGAGTGTTTGATTTTGCATACATGTTTATTTTGAAATATTTATTGTATTTTTCATTTTTTTCAGCGACATTGTGATCAAGGCTATTGATTGGCCGAAACGTTAATTTTTTCCTGTCGCCTCACTCTTCACCAATAAATTATTCACTTGAAGCAAACCTCCTGTACGAGTGCAGTGATTATATATTTTATTAGTGGTCTGGTGTTTGGTGTGTTGTGGCATTGGTGTAGTGTTGTGCTTGTGGGTTGGGGTATGTGTGCTGTCTGTGTGATGTTTGTATGGTGTTTGTGAAATGGTTGTGTGTGGTGGTGCGGCCCCTTTAGCAGCAACTCTTTGGCGCTGTCGCTATAATCCGTCCCTCAGGAGAACTTTGTGGTGAAGTAAAACATGATTTATTCAGTGCATCCAGTTCAACATGAACGTTTTCGGTCCCAACATAGGACCTTCATCAGACAGGATTTTTGAACACTGGAATGCACGGCGTGTCTGAATGGGCCCACAAGTGGTTCCAATATCAGACAGGGTCCAGGAGGTGTAGTGCTTCTCCAGGAGGGCTCCCTGTAGTACGGCACCTTCGCAACGCAGCAGCACAAGCGCTCCCTGCCACAGCGAGTATCTCGCCTTGTCTACAACGCCTCCTCATTCTTCTACTCAAGGCTGCACTACACCTCCTGGACCCTGTCTGATATTGGAACCACTTGTGGGCCCATTCAGACACGCCGTGCATTCCAGTGTTCAAAAATCCTGTCTGATGAAGGTCCTATGTTGGGACCGAAAACGTTCATGTTGAACTGGATGCACTGAATAAATCATGTTTTACTTCACCACAAAGTTCTCCTGAGTGCCAAGTATATTACTACTTATATACCACGGGTTGGATACCTAACTTGAGCACCTCCCGAATACCCAGAGTGCCGTGCTTTGCTACGCTATAATCCGTCCCTGTCAGTCACAACTGTTGTTTTCCCCTCAGCACTTTTACTTTCACCTTCACATTTCTCCATTATATGTATAGGGCCTAACTTCAGGGGCCCCAATCTCATGACGGGGGGATGCTAGCGAGAAATAACATGTGCAGTATTCTGCTCCTGTGGGTGGAAAGGGGCATGCCAAATTTCACCCAAATCGGGCAAGAACTGTGGATTTGTATAGAGCAGGCTACTGCAGATTTTGAGTTTTATATATAGAGATTCTAATTTACTGAGATGACTTTTGGGTTTTCATTGGCTCTAAGCAATAATCATCAACATTAGCAGAAATAAACACTTGAAATAGATTACTCTGTAATGACTCTGTATAATATCCAAGTTTCACTTTTTGTATTGAAGAACTGAAATACTGAAATAAATTAACTTTTTGCTGATATTCTAATTTTTTGAGAAGCACCTGTATGTTTGGCACCAAACAAACACAGCTCATCACCCCATGAACACTATCTCAACAATGAAACATGGTGGTTGCAGCATCATGCAGTGGGTATGTTTTACGGCAGCAGAGACAGGGAAAATGGTTCGAGTCGAGGGGTAAGTGGATGGTGCGTTATACAGGGATATTCTTGAGCAATACCTGTTTCAGTCTGTCAGTTATTTAAAGGGAACCTATCACCCCGTTTTTTTCGGTATGAGATAAAAATACTGTTAAATAGGGCCTGAGCTGTGCATTACAATGGTGTAGTTTGTGGACCCCGATTCCCCACCTATGCTGCCGAAATACGTTACCAAAGTAGTCGTTTTCGCCTGTCAATCAGGCTGGTCAGGTCGGATGGGCGTGGTTTCTTCCCCCAGATATTGCGTAGTTTTCCGTTGGTGGCGTAGTGGTGTGCGCATGTCCAAGGTCCCGAATCCTGCACAGGGGTGTGAAAATAGCAGCGATGTCCGTTATTCCATTGGTGATCGGTGGGCGCGGCCATCTTGCTTTGGCCGCGCGTGCGCAGAAGCGGCGCTCTGCTGGCCGCGGCTTCAGGAAAATGGCCGCGGGATGCCGCGCGTGCGCAGATAGATATCGCGGCGGCCATTTTCCTGAAGCCGCGGCCAGCAGAGCGCCGCTTCTGCGCACGCGCGGCCAAAGCAAGATGGCCGCGCCCACCGATCACCAATGGAATAACGGACATCGCTGCTATTTTCACACCCCTGTGCAGGATTCGGGACCTTGGACATGCGCACACCACTACGCCACCAACGGAAAACTACGCAATATCTGGGGGAAGAAACCACGCCCATCCGACCTGACCAGCCTGATTGACAGGCGAAAACGACTACTTTGGTAACGTATTTCGGCAGCATAGGTGGGGAATCGGGGTCCACAAACTACACTATTGTAATGCACAGCTCAGGCCCTATTTAACAGTATTTTTATCTCATACCGAAAAAAACGGGGTGATAGGTTCCCTTTAAGACTGGGACCTAGGCTCACCTTCCAACAAGATAATGACCCAAAGCATACTGCTAAAGCAACACTCAAGTGGTTTAAGGGGAAGTATGCAAATCTTTTGGAGTTGCCTAGTCAAAGCCCAGACCTTAATCCAATTGAGAATCTGCGGTCAGACTTGAAGATTCTCATTCACCAGAGGAAAACCTCTAACCTGAAGGAGCTGGAGCAGTTTTGCATTGAGGAATGGGTAAAAATCCCAGTGGCAAGATATGGAAAGCTCAGAGATTTATCCAAAGCGACTTGCAGCTGTAATTGCTGCAAAAGGAGGCTCTACAGTGTACTGACTTGTGTGGGGTGAAGAGTTATGCACACAGAAGTTTTCAGTTATTTTGTCCCATTTGTTTGCTTCACAAAAGTGGAGCCTGCTATGTGTTTCCTTCTGTCCAAAAACAATTTCAGAAAATATTGTGTGGCCGTTAATAGGATCGGGGATTTTTTTTAGAACTAAACAATATGTATTTTAACGCATTTAAGATTACATGTTAAAGTATAAGACACAAACAACCCAACCAAGTATAAGAAAAGAGTTTAGAGAGATTTAGCTCTTGGCAAAATGGAAAAACTGTTCCAAAGCTTCTGAATAGATTGTAGAGCTACAGAAAATAGTAGGATGTATATAAAAGATGCCATTGACCTTAGCTCCAAGACTGTAATAATGCATTGTCTCAGATTTTAATAGAACGATTCACTATTTTTTTATCGCATTATTGCACATCTCTTCTGCCATTAACATAAGTCACAATGCTTTTTTTTTTAAGTGGTTTTCCATCAAAAACAGAATTGTTGGCATAGAGACCTATCGGCATAAAATATGCTCTCTAAATATAACAATAAGGCTGGGTATCTTTGGCCATGATGCAGTTCACACAGTCAAGGATCGCTTTGTGCATGTGCTACATGGCAGAGTCATGCACTTAAAATGGGTTGTATTTTGACTTTTATAATATATGATAATATTGCAAGAAGCAGTCTCCAGTTAGAACTAGATGGATTGTTTGCAACTTATATGTCACGCACAGTGCGGGAAGACTAAGTGCAACACTAGGGGCAGGAAGACTAAACGCTAGGGAAAGGGAATGGAGATCCCTAGGCAGACCTAATAGCACCATGCTTCCCCTACCATACCTATATTGGTTCCACTCCAATCGCCGAGCAGGAACCTAACCCTTGTATATCCCTAGAGCTAGGCCCAGAATAGGGAAGGGGGATGAGCACTGGTCAGACCCCACTGTACACTAAGGACAAGAAGGGAGACAAACAAGGGGGAAGCAACTCAGCTTGAGCAGACTGAGAGGTAACACCAAACATCTTCCAACAGCACCAGAGAGGAAGTAAGCCGACTGCTATAGGTCCAGGCCTTCACATGGGAAAATGTGAATATCACCGGCGACTCCCTGAAGCAGACTGAGAGTCTATAAACACCCAGGTCCAGGTGTGTCGGTCCAGGTGTGTCAATTAGAGCCAGAAGGAGGTTGCCACCACGTCCAAAGGTCAGAAAGATTAAGAAGGCATCTTCAATGCCAAACACAGAGGCCTTCTGCAGCCAGATGCAGAGCAACTGTCTGTAGCATCTGAGATACCCGTGACATTAGAGCAGCAGTATATCACAATATTTGGCCGCGCTCCCTCTTGTGGCCAAAGTCACCATCTAACCCCACGCTAAAATGTCTGTACGCAGAGCAATGTTGCACCTAGGACTAGGCAATTTGCCTAATACGACAGTATAAATTCTATGATACCGTTATTTTTTCTGGGACCTTTTATCGTTTCCTGACATATGACATATGCTTAGATCATTTTGGGAAGGACTTTACGCTAATTGACCTACATGTACGTCATGGTTTTTCAGTGAGAAGAGGAGCCATGCTTTCTTGATGACAGTAGGAGTCTGGCTGGAACTATCATCCGAAAACAGAAAATTAGCTAATGCTGCCAACTTTACTACTTCAACGATGCAGATACTAAAATGTTCAAACATATTGAAGAAAAGCTCTTTACACCGTAAAAAAAATCCTTTAGTATGTACTGTAAAAAATCCTTTAGTATGTTAAAAAATAAAAGTAAAACATGGACATATATACTAACTAGAATTGCCATGTGCAAAATGACCTAATCAATGACATAATACATTACTTAATCTATACGAATAACTATAAGTATAAATTCTATAGCTGAAATACTATTTATGTACTCCTCTCTTCATGCAAAATGTCGTCACACAGCTCTTGAGAAAATAAAACCAAAAAAATTACCCTCAGAGTATAGTTGCATAAAAGGAATTCTTTGTATTTTTATTATGTAAAAAGTAGTGAAACATAAGAACTTTATGAATTTAGTTTCACCTAAATCATACTGACCCAGGGACTAAAGTCAACACGTCATTAATATCAGACATGAAAAAGCAAAACCTAAAAAACAATGGTGAAATTGCACCTTGAAATAAAACATTATTTCTCTTGAAATGCATGCAAAATGATGGAAAAGTTTGGGCAACCCTGGTCAAATTTACTGTTATTGTGAACAGTTAAGCAAGTTGAAGATGCAATGATTCCAAAAAGCTTTAACCCCTTCATGATCGAAGCTTTTTTCAGTTTTGTGTTTTCGTTTTTCGCTCGCCTCCTTCCCAGAGCCATAACTTTTATTTTTCTGTCAATATGGTAAAGTGAGGGCTTATTTTTTGCTGGAAGAGTTGTACTTTTGAACGGCACCATTGGTTTTCCCATGTCATGTACTAGAAAATGAGAAAAAAATCTCAAGTGCTGTGAAATTGCAAAAAAAAATGCAGTCTCACACTTGTCTTTTGTTTGGCATTTTGCTAGGTTCACTAAATGTTAAAACTGACCTATCAGTATGATTTTCCAGGTCATTACGAGTTCATAGACACCAGACATGCTTGGGATCTTTTTTTTATCTAAGTAGTGAAAAAAAATTCCAAACTTTGTTAAAAAAAAAAAATCGTGCAATTTTCCAATACCCGTAGTGTCTCCATTTTTCGCGATCTTGGGTTGGGTGAGGGCTTATATTTTGCATGCTGAGCTGATATTTTTAATGATACCATTTTGGTGCAGATACGATCTTTTGATTGCCCATTATTGCATTTTAATGCAATGTTACGGCGACCAAAAAAAGTAATTCTGGCATTTTGACTTTTTTTCTCGCTACGCCATTTAGTGATCAGGTTAATTCTTTTTTTTATTGATAGATTGGGCAATTCTGAAGGTGGCGATATCAAATATGTTAATAGGGCGAAAGGGGATAATTTGAACTTTTATATTGGACAGATAGTAGTAGATTTGCTGACTTGCTGTGAGTGTCGAACACTGCGTGGCGCTCACAGCAATCCAGGTGACCTCAGGTTGTCATGCCGACACACCGGTGACCCGCGATCACGTGATGCAGGTCACTGGTGTGTGTATTTCCGGCGCGATTGCCAGAAGCACCATTTAAATGTCACAGTTTCACAGCGGCATTTAACTAGTTAATAGCCAAGGGTGTATCGCGATTCCACCTTCGGGTATTGCGGGCACATGTCAGCTGTTCAAAACAGCTGACATGTCCTGGGAAAGATGTGGGCTCACCGCCGAAGCACACATCAAAGGGAGGGAATCCGACATCAGCATACTATTACGCCCGATGTCAGAAAAGGGTTAAGATAAAATGCTGTGTTATCATATTGCTCCCCCATCCTAATGAGCCAGATATGATAGGACTCCGATCATCCTTCACTTATCGGTGACAGTCCACAGAATGTCTTTAAGCACAGACATGAATGTAAGACGTCTCAACTTCATGAGAAAACTTTGTATTACCTGGTTTCTTCTATGTTTTACCTGCAAATAAACTCCACACATAATTGACGAGAACCGACTCTTATCCATTGCGTCCACACATGGCGTCCTCCGCATCCCATGGATTCTAGATTAAATCTGACCAAATGTTGATGGCATGGTACTCAATCCATTGAACCTGGCACAGCTCCTGTAGTTGCCGTTTCTTGTTGAGGTTATGCATCCACTCTGATCCTCTTCCCAAGGCAGACTTGCATCCGAAACCTGCTGTGTATCTCTCACCAATGGTCTGCTTTTCTGTGTATATGCCTCCCTGGCTGTGGAGCCCTGGATGTTGTCTGAGAACACCAGTCCCCAGCAGCTCCTCTGGATAAACCGTGCTAGCCAAAACTGCATGGACCAGGGCATGTCCGACCAAACACCTGCTCTCCTTTTACCGTGGACGTATTACTACTCACGGTGCAGGTAAAACAGTGTGGCAATACTTTATTGAGCCACAAAACAGGAAAATAACACATAAAATAGTCCAAGCAAAATACCCAAATGGTGCAAAATTACCTTTCCGCTGACTCGCTGGGATAAGAGTAGCCGGACTTCAGACCTTCCAGGGTCGATTACCCCACGTATGCCATGCACAGAGAGGAGGTAATGACAAGCTTAGAAAACTGACAGTCAATTTAGGTACAAGGCTAGATGACTGGGAGGTCACACCTGGCTTCTCTGAACATCTCCATGGATCCAGGTGACCGGTGGGTCCCATTCCTGGCTTTCCAAAGTGTATCCATGTGTCTCAGGTGATCGGCGGGTCCACATTTTTATTATTTATTTTATTATTTATTTTTATTATTATTTAGTTATAGTCAATTGAGCAGATCTGTATTCTTTCAGCCGGGGCTGTGGTCCCCTAAGCTGACACCCTGTAGAATGTAAAATCTGTGTTCCTCGTGATGGAGCCATGATGTCTTGGCTGCTGTCTTGTAAAGAGTCTCTGGTTCTCTGGATGTCTGGTTCTTTTGGATTTATAGATATATCTCACAGGCGTATATCGCCTTTTTATAGTTAACAACTGACTTTCAAGGCTGCATTCATAGGTCAAGAGGGAGATGTTATGAGATTGACTCTCGTTGTTTGACTTTTTAATCAGTTTGGATAGTTTATTACTCCTGTTTTGCAAGTCAACAAGCTAGCTGTCCTGGACAATGTGTAATCAGCATATCCGTAAACATCATTGTTCAATGACCCTGTATCACTGTCTTACAAAGATAGCAGACAATAAGTTGTAGAAGCTGATATAAAATGCAAACATTAGCTGTTTATCCATTTGCAGGAATATCAATTTAGCCTACAAGAAGAGTCAACGTTTTAGACTCTTGACCAACAAGAAAGAAACACATAAATTCAACCGTCAACATATAGGTAACAGTCAATGACTCCTGACTTACTGAAAATAGATGTCGGGTTAATTAAGATAAAATGCTGTGTCGTCACAATGAGAATGCTATTTTCCAGGGTTTTTTGTTTTGTTTTTTTAGTTTTTCCTACACTTCTTCCCAGAGCCGTAATTTTTAACTTTTCCATCCACAAAGCCATATGGGGGCTTGCTTTTTCTGCAATAAGTTGTGCTTTTGAATAACACCATTTATTTTATCATGCACTGGAAAGCAGGAAAAAAATTTCAAGTGCGTTGAATTGGTACAAAAAATAGAATTCCACAAATGTTTTTTGGAGGGGGTGGGTTGACTTACCATGTTCATTATATAGTAAAACTGACCTGGAAATATGATTCTCCAGGTCAGTACAATTATGCAGATACCATACCAAACGTGTTTTTTCTCATATAATTGGTGAAAAGAATTTCAAATATTTGCAAAAAAATTTTTGCTTGCGTCGCGATTTTTCGAGATTCATAATATTTTCAATTTTCAGATGAAGTGCTTTGTCAGAGCTTATTTTTTTGTGCCCTGAGCTCACAATTTTGCTGATACCATTTTGGGGTAAGTACAATGTTTTGATCACCTGTTACTGCATTTTATTATATTCAGAGAATGAATAATTAATTTGATTAGATTAGTTGTGTGAAAGTTTTATAGTCCCAATATCCAAGTAAGATCAGAGGCCTGGTGTCCTCACTGTCTCTGGTGAGATTCCTCAGATTCTGTAGTAAGCCATAAATCACAGATTTAGTCCTGTGCGGTGGGAATCAAAGACTGTAATAAGTTTGTATTCTCAAAAACCCAAACCCTTCCATGCTTTTGTGTTTTAAAGTTGAATTTTAATATGACAACTTTCATACTGTTTATGTTGTATCCTGGACCACAGAAATATTTGGCCACCAGTAAATGTTTTTTGTATTTCCATTTGTACCTTTTTCTCGGTGCTGTAGAAAACATGTATAAGGTGATTCCATAGTCTCTCTGAAGTTCTGTAGCAGAGGTGTTGTGAATAATGAGTATTGTAGGTGTTCCGATTAAGATTCTTTAAGCTCACTCCTTTAGGTATTAAAGGGAATCTGTCACCCCAAAATTCGCCTATAATCTAAGGCCACTGGCATCATGGGCTTATCTACAGCATTCTGTAATGCTGTAGATAAGCCCCTGATGTATCCTGAAAGAGAAGAAAAACAAGTTAAATTATACTCACCCAGGGGCGGTCCCGGTGCTGTCCGGTCCGATGGGCTTCGCAGTCCGGGTCCAGCGCCTCCCAATTTCATATGATGACGTCCTCTTCTTTGCTTCTTACCGCGGCTCCTGCACAGGCATACTTTACGACCGTCGTCTGTCTCGTTCCTGCACACCCCTGCTCCCCTCACAAGCCCTAGCCGTCTTTGTGCCACATCCGAACAATGGATCGTTTTGTACAATAAAGAAGTGAAGAATCGTGGGTGAGTGCTGCATTTTTTTTTTCTTAGAATTTTTGCTTGCACTGCTAATCACATATGCATAGCACCTCCCAAATCTTCCACGGGCTGCAGTTCCCTCTTAGCTGAAGGAAGGATCCTGTATTAGAAAACGAACAATTAGAAAATATTTGTTCCTCCAGTGCCAGTGTACTACTCAACTTTTATGATCAACTTTCAAGACTGTTATTCTTAACACTTGAGCACGAAGGAAATAGCAATATAAAGGACACATCATGTCTCTTTCCTCCATGCAAATGGAAGGAATGGAGGATCAGGCTAATGAGGGAGAAGCTCCAGGTGGCTTACAGGCGGGCAGAGAGGGAGCAGGAGATTTTTTCACGGAGTGCAACCACAAAGATGAACTGGAATTGATAAGTACTAAAACATTAGAGTCAAAAATTCATACCCTGGCAGAAAAAGAGATCCGCCTGTACTGGACCATCAAGTAATTAAAATCCTATGTGGACTGTAATGGAGTGCCAAGAGGTCTGCGCGTTTTTAAAGAGATTTCGCAATTTAAAGAGGTTCCTGGTTTCCAGAACGCATGGGAAAAAATACACTTGCAGTGTTCACAGAACTTGCTCCAACTAGTACTCTCGTACAATGAAAAAGATTACAGCCTAATATGTGAACAACTAGAAAAATCCAAAAGCGAATTAAAAATCCGAATTGGAGAAAATGCCTTTAAAACTTTTGATAAAAAATTGGAAAAAAGACTTGTGATTATTCAATTGGAAACTAAAGAAAAGAAAAAAGAGAAATTCTTAAGGGACAAACGGGATTTCGAAACCGGTCAAGTATTCTCGTGGAATAAAAATATTCCAAAAAAATCTTTTTCCAGAAATCGTTCCAAAAAAATCGGAAAAAAATATCAGGTGATGCGGGATGGATGGGTTACAGACTCTGACTCTAGCGCAACGGAAGAATTCCAGGAGGAGGTATCCGCTCCAAAAAATGCAACATCAAGTTCCCAAATTCAGGGGAGTCAGGGAACCCCTTTAGAAGGAAGAAAATCCGGCGGGGGAGAAGAAAGAAGCGGCCTCAAAAAACGGAAACAAGTCTCCTGGAGACGCTAAATGCAGATAACGCGTCCAACCGCATCGATGAATCCTTGCAAGTCATAAACTTATCAAAAAAACTTTTGACAGAAGATCATTTAAAGGTCTTATCACGTGGACTGAACTTTTGCTTGCCAGAATCATTTGACTTGGGGGAATTTAGAATTGAATTATATAAAAGTATTCGGAAATTACATCTTTATAAATTGTTTTGTAAAAACAGAGAATCTACCCCCATATCGGTCACGACGGATACACCAGCTACAATTAGCCAGTTAGGCTTCATGGCATACCCCGGGATTGATCAGAAGGATAGAGAGATTGCCAATTTATTAGCAGATCTTGGTAATAACGATGAAAATACATCAGAAAATATAGAAATAGAGGAGGAATCATTAGTAACCTCTCCTTTTACAGGAGGAGTGAAATCACGATGGATGCCCCCCATTTCCCCAGGCAATAACATAGATCTGTTCGAGGATTTAGTTGTATAGGATAGGGTTGAGCGACTTTCATTTTTTTAAGATCGAGTCGGGTTTTGTGAAACCCGACTTTGTCCAGAGTCGAGTCGAGTGCAGTCGGCCGATTATCTCTGAAAGTCGGGGATCGACCGAAACACGAAACCCAATGCAAGTCAATGGGGAAGCATAGTCGGCAGTGAGTGGAGGCCAGGAAAACACCTACAGTGCCCATTTTAATGCCAAAAACATCCATTCTTGTTTCTGAAGCTTGTCAATCTTAATTAACTTTATAATAATAGTTGGGCATTGGAAATTGGGGGTCATTTGGCAAAAGTTGTGGGGGGAGTAGGGCTGGCTCAAGTTTTTCGTGGGCCAAGGAAACGCGGACTACGTCACGGCGGTGGAGCAGGGAGAGGTAAGTATTTCAACGTTGCAAGTGCTGTGATCCTGAGCAAGCAGGGGGGGCCCACTCGTTCGCATTGGCACTGGCACAGGGCCCCTCAAAGTACGGCGGTGTGTTTGCATGGCGAGGGCGCCTCCCACCAGCAGCGACACTTTTGCGTACTCTGAGGGGCCCTGTGCCAGTGACGTCGCCAACGAGTATGCCCCCCCCACCTGATGAAGGAACCTGCACTTTCATCTGCACCTTCCTCTTTGTCCCTGTGTAAGGTGGTATAACATGCGGGAAGGGGAACCTTACTTTCAGCAGGGTCAGATTCTGGCTGTGTAGAGTGCAAGGGGAATGTAGTGGTCTAGGTCAATGTACCAGCAGACTCATCTAGCAGTGGCTGGGCAATGGGCAGGATGAAGAGGAAACAGATATAGGGCCAAAGAATAAAGTAGGCTAAATGCAGTTCAAAATTGGTAACAGGACTAAACAGGCGGCATTGCTTTGTTCAGTGGAGTAGCAAACCCAAGAGCAGCAGACACTGTTTCAAGGGCCCAACCACACTAGTAGGCCAAATGCAGTTTAATATCTGATAGTATAGGCCGAAAGCCAGAAGGTAGAAGCTCAGCTTTATTCAGTTGAGGACAACACCAGGCAGGGGCAGACACCGTTAGTAGGCCGGAACCACCAATTTTTTAAAAAACAGCAGTTAATCAGAGCCAGAAGGTAGAAGCTCAGCTTTATTCAGTTGAGGACAACACCAGGCAGGGGCAGACACCGTTAGTAGGCCGGAACCACCAATTTTTAAAAAAACAGCAGTTAATCAGAGCCAGAAGGTAGAAGCTCAGCTTTATTCAGTTGAGGACAACACCAGGCAGGGGCAGACACCGTTAGTAGGCCGGAACCACCAATTTTTTAAAAAACAGCAGTTAATCAGAGCCAGAAGGTAGAAGCTCAGCTTTATTCAGTTGAGGACAACACCAGGCAGGGGCAGACACCGTTAGTAGGCCGGAACCACCAATTTTTAAAAAAACAGCAGTTAATCAGAGCCAGAAGGTAGAAGCTCAGCTTTATTCAGTTGAGGACAACACCAGGCAGGGGCAGACACCGTTAGTAGGCCGGAACCACCAATTTTTTAAAAAACAGCAGTTAATCAGAGCCAGAAGGTAGAAGCTCAGCTTTATTCAGTTGAGGGCAACACCAGGGAGGGGGAGACACCGTTAGTAGGCCGGAACCACCAATTTTTTAAAAAACAGCAGTTAATCAGAGCCAGAAGGTAGAAGCTCAGCTTTATTCAGTTGAGGACAACACCAGGCAGGGGCAGACACCGTTAGTAGGCCGGAACCACCAATTTTTTAAAAAACAGCAGTTAATCAGAGCCAGAAGGTAGAAGCTCAGCTTTATTCAGTTGAGGGCAACACCAGGGAGGGGCAGACACCGTTAGTAGGCCGGAACCACCAATTTTTAAAAAAACAGCAGTTAATCAGAGCCAGAAGGTAGAAGCTCAGCTTTATTCAGTTGAGGACAACACCAGGCAGGGGCAGACACCGTTAGTAGGCCGGAACCACCAATTTTTTAAAAAACAGCAGTTAATCAGAGCCAGAAGGTAGAAGCTCAGCTTTATTCAGTTGAGGGCAACACCAGGGAGGGGCAGACACCGTTAGTAGGCCAGAACCACCAATTTTTTAAAAAACAGCAGTTAATCAGAGCCAGAAGGTAGAAGCTCAGCTTTATTCAGTTGAGGGCAACACCAGGGAGGGGCAGACACCGTTAGTAGGCCGGAACCACCAATTTTTAAAAAAACAGCAGTTAATCAGAGCCAGAAGGTAGAAGCTCAGCTTTATTCAGTTGAGGGCAACACCAGGGAGGGGCAGACACCGTTAGTAGGCCGGAACCACCAATTTAAAAAAAAAACAGCAGTTAATCAGAGCCAGAAGGTAGAAGCTCAGCTTTATTCAGTTGAGGACAACACCAGGCAGGGGCAGACACCGTTAGTAGGCCGGAACCACCAATTTTTTAAAAAACAGCAGTTAATCAGAGCCAGAAGGTAGAAGCTCAGCTTTAATCAGTTGAGGGCAACACCAGGGAGGGGCAGACACCGTTAGTAGGCCGGAACCACCAATTTTTAAAAAAACAGCAGTTAATCAGAGCCAGAAGGTAGAAGCTCAGCTTTATTCAGTTAAGGGCAACACCAGGGAGGGGCAGACAGCGTTCGTAGGCCGGAACCACCAATTTTTAAAAAAACAGCAGTTAATCAGAGCCAGAAGGTAGAAGCTCAGCGTTATTCAGTTGAGGACAACACCAGGGAGGGGCAGACACCGTTATTAGGCCGGAACCACCAATTTTAAAAAAAACAGCAGTTAATCAGAGCCAGAAGGTAGAAGCTCAGCTTTATTCAGTTGAGGGCAACTCCAGGGAGGGGCAGACACCGTTAGTAGGCCGGAACCACCAATTTAAAAAAAAACAGCAGTTAATCAGAGCCAGAAGGTAGAAGCTCAGCTTTATTCAGTTGAGGACAAACACCAGGGAGCAGCAAACAGAGGTATTAGGCTCCATCCAGCAATAAAAAAAAAAAAAAACTTAATCAGAGCCAGAAGGTAGAAGCTCAGCTTTATTCAGTTGAGGACAACACCAGGCAGGGGCAGACACTGTTAGTAGGCCGGAACCACCAATTTTTTAAAAAACAGCCGTTAATCAGAGCCAGAAGGTAGAAGCTCAGCTTTATTCAGTTGAGGACAACACCAGGCAGGGGCAGACACCGTTAGTAGGCCGGAACCACCAATTTTTTAAAAAACAGCAGTTAATCAGAGCCAGAAGGTAGAAGCTCAGCTTTATTCAGTTGAGGGCAACACCAGGGAGGGGCAGACACCGTTAGTAGGCCGGAACCACCAATTTTTTAAAAAACAGCAGTTAATAAGAGCCAGAAGGTAGAAGCTCAGCTTTATTCAGTTGAGGACAACACCAGGGAGGGGCAGACACTGTTAGTAGGCCGGAACCACAAATTTTTTAAAAAACAGCAGTTAATCAGAGCCAGAAGGTAGAAGCTCAGCTTTATTCAGTTGAGGGCAACACCAGGGAGGGGCAGACACCGTTAGTAGGCCGGAACCACCAATTTTTTAAAAAACAGCAGTTAATAAGAGCCAGAAGGTAGAAGCTCAGCTTTATTCAGTTGAGGACAACACCAGGGAGGGGCAGACACCGTTAGTAGGCCGGAACCACCAATTTTTTAAAAAACAGCAGTTAATCAGAGCCAGAAGGTAGAAGCTCAGCTTTATTCAGTTGAGGGCAACACCAGGGAGGGGCAGACACCGTTAGTAGGCCGGAACCACCAATTTTTTAAAAAACAGCAGTTAATCAGAGCCAGAAGGTAGAAGCTCAGCTTTATTCAGTTGAGGACAACACCAGGCAGGGGCAGACACCGTTAGTAGGCTGGAACCACCAATTTTTAAAAAAACAGCAGTTAATCAGAGCCAGAAGGTAGAAGCTCAGCTTTATTCAGTTGAGGACAACACCAGGCAGGGGCAGACACCGTTAGTAGGCCGGAACCACCAATTTTTAAAAAAACAGCAGTTAATCAGAGCCAGAAGGTAGAAGCTCAGCTGTATTCAGTTGAGGACAACTTGAATTAGGGACTGCAGACAGACTTAGCAGGCTGTCCCCTGTGTGGACCATGCATCCAATACATTAACCCATTGCGCCACAAAGGACACGTAACCTTCCGTGGCCATGCCTACAGGTCCATGTGTCTGTTGTCAGGTGTACCTTTGGACTCACAGATTGACTGAATGCAAGGACAATGCGGTCTTTAACATGCTGGTGGAGGGGTGGGATGGCATTTCTCGCAAAAGAATTGTCAACTGGGTAGCTCATAGCGTGGTACAGCGTAGTCCATCATGGCTTTATTAATATTAAAAAAAATAAAAAAATAGGCTCTATGCACTGTAAATTAGGTTCCAGGGGTACACGGGCAGCAGTGGTCTGGTCAGTGGAGGCCTAGTGGAAGGAGGGACCGCAGACAGGCTTCGAAGGCCTAACATTATAAAATGGGCTGGCTGTAGGCACTTTATAATTGGTTCCAGGGGTACACGGGCAGCAGTGGTCTGGTCAGTGGAGGCCTAGTGGAAGGAGGGACCGCAGACAGGCTTCGAAGGCCTAACATAATAAAATGGGCTGGCTGTAGGCACTGTAAAATAGGTTCCAGGGGTACACGGGCAGCAGTGGTCTGGTCAGTGGAGGCCTAGTGGAAGGAGGGACCGCAGACAGGCTTCGAAGGCCTAACACAATAAAATGGGCTGGCTGTAGGCACTTTATAATTGTTTCCAAGGGTACACGGGCAGCAGTGGTCTGGTCAGTGGAGGCCTAGTGGAAGGAGGGACCGCAGACAGGCTTCGGAGGCCTAACATAATAAAATGGGCTGGCTGTAGGCACTGTAAAATAGGTTCCAGGGGTACACGGGCAGCAGTGGTCTGGTCAGTGGAGGCCTAGTGGAAGGAGGGACCGCAGACAGGCTTCGAAGGCCTAACATAATAAAATGGGCTGGCTGTAGGCACTGTAAAATAGGTTCCAGGGGTACACGGGCAGCAGTGGTCTGGTCAGTGGAGGCCTAGTGGAAGGAGGGACCGCAGACAGGCTTCGAAGGCCTAACATAATAAAATGGGCTGGCTGTAGGCACTTTATAATTGTTTCCAGGGGTACACGGGCAGCAGTGGTCTGGTCAACGGAGGCCGATTGTAATGAGTGTCTGCCAGTTAGTAGTCAAAAACAACAATTAAATGTGAATGTCTCGCATTAAAAAAAAACAAAAACACTAAAGGGTGCAATCATTAGGTTCAGGGGTGGGATCCTCTGCGTTGTTTCAGACCTACTAATTTAGCGCAAAGTATTTACTGTGGTAAATAGAGGACACTGCCCCTGACTATGTTAAGTACCATCATACATGTCAACACAATGGTATTGTCAGTGGCAGGTATGGAAGGATGTCAGCGCATAGACTAAACATTGGTGGAAGTGTGAGAGATAACTGTGGAAGTGGTAGAGCAATGTTTGACCTGGGGGTGGGTGAACTCTCTTGTGGCCGGCGGTACAGGCCCAGGGCCCCTCATGTTACAACAGTGTGTCTGACGTTGGGTGCGCACCACCACCGCCAGAGACACTTTATTGTACTATGAGAGACCCAGTAGCAATGCCGTCGACCAAAAGCAAGTACACCCACCTCTTCAGACAAACAGCAGTCTCACGGGTGCTTGCGCCAAGTCGCGATACCACGGCCCCGTGTGGGGAGTTTGGCCATTTAGGGAGGTGTAAACATGTCGTATGCTGGACAATCAGCTGCAGAAAATTAGACATTAGAAAAGTAATTCACAGTAGTCCACAGGCAAGAGCTTTTCATAGGAAAGCTAGGTGTCGGCCGGGCAAGGTGGGGCAAAAGATTTCGAAATCCAGCTGTGGTTCATTTTAATGAATGTTAGATCGTCAACATTTTGGGTAGCCAGACGAGTCCTTTTTTCGGTTAATATTGAACCTGCAGCACTGAATACTCTTTCTGATAGGACACTTGCTGCCGGGCAAGCAAGCTCCTGCAATGCATATTCTGCCAATTCTGGCCAGGTGTCTAATTTTGATGCCCAGTAATCAAATGGGAATGACGGTTGAGGGATAACATCGATAAGGGATGAAAAATAGTTAGTAACCATACTGGACAAATGTTGTCGCCTGTCACTTTCAATTGATGCAGCAGTACCTGTCCTGTCTGCGGTCATAGCAAAATCACTCCACAACCTGGTCAGAATACCCCTCTGTCCAACGCCACTTCTGATGTGTGCACCCCTAACACTCCTAGTCTGCTGGCCCCTGGAGCTCGTGTGAGAACGATCACGTGCGCTGTGTGCTGGGAATGCCTGAAGCAAACGGTCAACAAGAGTTGATTGTTTGGTTGCTAATATTAGTTCCAAGTTCTCATGTGGCATAATATTTTGCAATTTGCCTTTATAGCGTGGATCAAGGAGGCAGGCCAACCAGTAATCGTCATCGTTCATCATTTTCGTAATGCGTGTGTCCCTTTTTAGGATACGTAAGGCATAATCCGCCATGTGGGCCAAAGTTCCAGTTGTCAAATCTCCGGTTGTGATTGGTTGAGGGGCAGTTTCAGGCAAATCTACGTCCCTTGTGTCCCTCAAAAAACCAGAACCCGGCCTTGCCACGCAACCAATTTCCAGTGCCCCCGGGAAAGCTTCCTCATTAAAAATATACTCATCCCCATCATCCTCCTCGTCCTCCACCTCCTCTTCGCCCGCTAACTCGTCCTGTACACTGCCCTGACCAGACAATGGCTGACTGTCATCAAGGCTTTCCTCTTCCTCTGGTGCAGACGCCTGATCCTTTATGTGCGTCAAACTTTGCATCAGCAGACACATTAGGGGGATGCTCATGCTTATTATGGTGTTGTCTGCACTAACCAGCCGTGTGCATTCCTCAAAACACTGAAGGACTTGACACATGTCTTGTATCTTCGACCACTGCACACCAGACAACTCCATGTCTGCCATCCTACTGCCTGCCCGTGTATGTGTATCCTCCCACAAAAACATAACAGCCCGCCTCTGTTGGCACAGTCTCTGAAGCATGTGCAGTGTTGAGTTCCACCTTGTTGCAACGTCTATGATTAGGCGATGCTGGGGAAGGTTCAAAGACCGCTGACAGGTCTGCATACGGCTGGAGTGTACAGGCGAACGTCGGATATGTGAGCAAAGTCCACGCACTTTGAGGAGCAGGTCGGAGAACCCAGGATAAGTTTTCAATAAGCACTGCACCACCAGGTTTAAGGTGTGAGCCAGGCAAGGAATGTGTTTCAGTTGGGAAAGGGAGATGGCAGCCATGAAATTCCTTCCGTTATCACTCACTACCTTGCCTGCCTCAAGATCTACTGTGCCCAGCCACGACTGCGTTTCTTGTTGCAAGAACTCAGACAGAACTTCCGCGGTGTGTCTGTTGTCGCCCAAACACTTCATAGCCAATACAGCCTGCTGACGCTTGCCAGTAGCTGGCCCATAATGGGACCACTGGTGTGCAACAGTGTCATCTGCCGATGGAGTGGTTGGCCGACTGCGGTCTGTGGAAGAGCTGTAGCTTCTGCAGGAGGACGAGGAGGAGGGGGTGCGAACGCCTACAGCCAACTGTTTCCTAGACCGTGGGCTAGGCACAACTGTCCCGAAATTGACGTCCCCTGTGGACCCTGCATCCACCACATTCACCCAGTGTGCCGTGATGGACACATAACGTCCCTGGCCATGCCTACTGGTCCATGCATCTGTAGTCAGGTGCACCTTTGTACTCACAGATTGCCTGAGTGCATGGACGATGCGCTGTTTAACATGCTGGTGCAGGGCTGGGATGGCTTTTCTGGAAAAAAAGTGTCGACTGGGTAGCTCGTATCGTGGTTCAGCGTACTCCATCAGGGCTTTGAAAGCTTCGCTTTCAACTAACCGGTAGGGCATCATCTCTAACGAGATTAGTCTAGCTATGTGGGCGTTAAAACCCTGTGTACGCGGATGCGAGGATAAGTACTTCCTTTTTCTAACCAGAGTCTCATGTAGTGTGAGCTGGACTGGAGAGCTGGAGATCTTGGAAATTTCGGGTGTGCCAGTGGACATGGCAGACTGAGAGACGGTTGGAGACGGTATTGTTTCCGCCGGTGCCCTAGATGCAATATTTCCTCCTACAAAACTGGTGATTCCCTGACTGCTTTTGGCTGGCAAAGAAACCTGCACAGATACTGCCGGTGGTGCGGAAAATGGTGGCCTTACAGTGACGGAAGGGATGTTGCGTTGCTGACTAGCTTCATTGGCCGAGGGTGCTACAACCTTAAGGGACATTTGGTAGTTAGTCCAGGCTTGAAAATGCATGGTGGTTAAGTGTCTATGCATGCAACTAGTATTGAGACTTTTCAGATTCTGACCTCTGCTTAAGCTAGTTGAACATTTTTGACAGATGACTTTGCGCTGATCAATTGGATGTTGTTTAAAAAAATGCCAGACTGCACTCTTCCTAGCATCGGATCCCTTTTCAGGGATTGCAGACTGAGCTTTAACCGGATGGCCACGCTGTCCTCCAACAGGTTTTGGCTTTGACACGCGTTTTGGGCCAGATACGGGCCCGGCAGATGGAACCTGTTGCGATGTTGATGCCTGCTGCGGCCCCTCCTCCACCTCCGCTTCTGAACTACTGCCGCCTGCACCCTGTTCCCCCAATGGCTGCCAATCGGGGTCAACAACTGGGTCATCTATTACCTCCTCTTCGAGCTTGTGTGCAACTTCGTCTGTGTCACTGTGTCGGTCGGTGGTATAGCGTTCGTGGCGGGGCAACATAGTCTCATCAGGGTCTGATTGTGGATCAGTACCCTGAGAGGGCAATGTGGTGGTCTGAGTCAAAGGAGCAGCATAGTACTCTGGCTGTGGCTGTGCATCAGTGCACTCCATGTCAGAATCTACTTGTAATGGGCATGGCCTGTTAAGTGTTTCACTTTCTAAGCCAGGGACGGTATGTGTAAAGAGCTCCATGGAGTAACCCGTTGTGTCGCCTGCTGCATCCTTCTCTCTTGTTGTAGTTTTTGCTGAAGAGGACAAGGAAGCGACTTGTCCCTGATTGTGAACATCCACAAGTGACGCGCTGCTTTTACATTTACCAGTTTCAGAAGAGGAGGCAAAAGAGCTAGAGGCTGAGTCTGCAATGTAAGCCAAAACTTGCTGTTGCTGCTCCGCCTTTAAAAGCGGTTTTCGTACTCCCAGAAAAGAGAGCGTTCGAGGCCTTATGTAGCCAGACGACGAAACTGGCTCCACAGCTCCAGACTTAGGTGGAATATTTTTATCCCCACGACCACCTGATGCTCCACTACCACTACCATCATTACCAGCTGACAATGAACGCCCACGGCCACGACGACCTCTTGCACCAGACTTCCTCATTGTTTTAAAAACTTAACCAAAGTAACTTTATTTGTTGCTGTCAAACAACTTACACGGTGAGCTATAACTTCAGTATGATTTCAATATCCCTTAACAGGTTGGTGAGCCCACAAGGAAAATCAGGCACAATGTTACACACTCTGTTTTCTGTGGCACCAAATCACAGAGATGCCACACACGCAGGACTGTCACTCAAGCACAAATGTCAATATTAATCTCCCACTGTTTTCTTTTTTTTTCTTTTTCAGGGAGACTTTAGAAACCAAATAATAAAAAATAAATAGGCTTTCTATGGCCCACTGAGTGAGAGATGGCACACACAGGAGTCAGGAGTGGCACACAAGCAGAAAGGGCAATATTAATCTCCCACTGTTTTCTTTTTTTTTTCTTTTTCAGGGAGACTTTAGAAACAAAATAATAAAAAATAAATAGGCTTTCTATGGCCCACTGAGTGAGAGATGGCACACATAGGAGTCAGGAGTGGCACACAAGCAGAAAGGGCAATATTAATCTCCCACTGATTGATGTAGTGATTTTTTTCAGGTAGATTTTAGAACCCAAATCAAGCAAAAAAATTAATAGGCTTTCTATGGCCCACTGAGTGAGAGATGGCACACACAGGAGTCAGGAGTGGCACACAAGCAGAAAGGGCAATATTAATCTCCCACTGTTTTATTTTTTTTTTCTTTTTCAGGGAGACTTTAGAAACCAAATGATAAAAAATAAATAGGCTTTCTATGGCCCACTGAGTGAGAGATGGCACACACAGGAGTCAGGAGTGGCACACAAGCAGAAAGGGCAATATTAATCTCCCACTGTTTTCTTTTTTTTTCTTTTTCAGGTAGATTTTAGAACCCAAATCAAGCAAAAAAATTAATAGGCTTTCTATGGCCCACTGAGTGAGAGATGGCACACACAGGAGTCAGGAGTGGCACACAAGCCCTGACTGAGGCCAATATTTTTCTCCCACTGATTGATGTAGTGGTTTTTTTTCAGGTAGATTTTAGAACCCAAATCAAGCAAAAAAATTAATAGGCTTTCTATGGCCCACTGAGTGAGAGATGGCACACACAGGAGTCAGGAGTGGCACACAAGCCCTGACTGAGGCCAATATTTTTCTCCCACTGATTGATGTAGTGATTTTTTTCAGGTAGATTTTAGAACCCAAATCAAGCAAAAAAAATTAATAGGCTTTCTATGGCCCACTGAGTGAGAGATGGCACACACAGGAGTCAGGAGTGGCACACAAGCCCTGACTGAGGCCAATATTTTTCTCCCACTGATTGATGTAGTGATTTTTTTCAGGTAGATTTTAGAACCCAAATCAAGCAAAAAAATTAATAGGCTTTCTATGGCCCACTGAGTGAGAGATGGCACACACAGGAGTCAGGAGTGGCACACAAGCAGAAAGGGCAATATTAATCTCCCACTGTTTTCTTTTTTTTTTCTTTTTCAGGAGACTTTAGAAACCAAATAATAAAAAATAAATAGGCTTTCTATGGCCCACTGAGTGAGAGATGGCACACACAGGAGTCAGGAGTGGCACACAAGCAGAAAGGGCAATATTAATCTCCCACTGTTTTATTTTTTTTTTCTTTTTCAGGGAGACTTTAGAAACCAAATAATAAAAAATAAATAGGCTTTCTATGGCCCACTGAGTGAGAGATGGCACACACAGGAGTCAGGAGTGGCACACAAGCAGAAAGGGCAATATTAATCTCCCACTGTTTTCTTTTTTTTTTCTTTTTCAGGGAGACTTTAGAAACAAAATAATAAAAAATAAATAGGCTTTTTATGGCCCACTGAGTGAGAGATGGCACACACAGGAGTCAGGAGTGACACACAAGCAGAAAGGGCAATATTAATCTCCCACTGTTTTCTTTTTTTTTTCTTTTTCAGGTAGATTTTAGAACCCAAATCAAGCAAAAAAATTAATAGGCTTTCTATGGCCCACTGAGTGAGAGATGGCACACACAGGAGTCAGGAGTGGCACACAAGCCCTGACTGAGGCCAATATTTTTCTCCCACTGATTGATGTAGTGTTTTTTTTTCAGGTAGATTTTAGAACCCAAATCAAGCAAAAAAATTAATAGGCTTTCTATGGCCCACTGAGTGAGAGATGGCACACACAGGAGTCAGGAGTGGCACACAAGCCCTGACTGAGGCCAATATTTTTCTCCCACTGATTGATGTAGTGATTTTTTTTCAGGTAGATTTTAGAACCCAAATCAAGCAAAAAAATTAATAGGCTTTCTATGGCCCACTGAGTGAGAGATGGCACACACAGGAGTCAGGAGTGGCACACAAGCCCTGACTGAGGCCAATATTTTTCTCCCACTGATTGATGTAGTGTTTTTTTTTCAGGTAGATTTTAGAACCCAAATCAAGCAAAAAAATGAATAGGCTTTCTATGGCCCACTGAGTGAGAGATGGCACACACAGGAGTCAGGAGTGGCACACAAGCAGAAAGGGCAATATTAATCTCCCACTGATTGATGTAGTGATTTTTTTTCAGGTAGATTTTAGAACCCAAATCAAGCAAAAAAATTAATAGGCTTTCTATGGCCCACTGAGTGAGAGATGGCACACACAGGAGTCAGGAGTGGCACACAAGCAGAAAGGGCAATATTAATCTCCCACTGTTTTCTTTTTTTTTTCTTTTTCAGGGAGACTTTAGAAACCAAATAATAAAAAATAAATAGGCTTTCTATGGCCCACTGAGTGAGAGATGGCACACACAGGAGTCAGGAGTGGCACACAAGCAGAAAGGGCAATATTAATCTCCCACTGTTTTCTTTTTTTTTTCTTTTTCAGGGAGACTTTAGAAACAAAATAATAAAAAATAAATAGGCTTTCTATGGCCCACTGAGTGAGAGATGGCACACACAGGAGTCAGGAGTGGCACACAAGCCCTGACTGAGGCCAATATTTTTCTCCCACTGATTGATGTAGTGATTTTTTTTCAGGTAGATTTTAGAACCCAAATCAAGCAAAAAAATGAATAGGCTTTCTATGGCCCACTGAGTGAGAGATGGCACACACAGGAGTCAGGAGTGGCACACAAGCAGAAAGGGCAATATTAATCTCCCACTGTTTTCTTTTTTTTTTCTTTTTCAGGAGACTTTAGAAACCAAATAATAAAAAATAAATAGGCTTTCTATGGCCCACTGAGTGAGAGATGGCACACACAGGAGTCAGGAGTGGCACACAAGCAGAAAGGGCAATATTAATCTCCCACTGATTGATGTAGTGATTTTTTTTCAGGTAGATTTTAGAACCCAAATCAAGCAAAAAAATTAATAGGCTTTCTATGGCCCACTGAGTGAGAGATGGCACACACAGGAGTCAGGAGTGGCACACAAGCAGAAAGGGCAATATTAATCTCCCACTGATTGATGTAGTGATTTTTTTTCAGGTAGATTTTAGAACCCAAATCAAGCAAAAAAATTAATAGGCTTTCTATGGCCCACTGAGTGAGAGATGGCACACACAGGGATGGCACTCTAGCAGAAATGCCAATCTTAATCTCCCACAAAAAAAAAAAAAAAAAACTGTCCTACAATTACTATCTCCCTGCAGTAATCTCAGCCAGGTATGGCAGGCAGCAATAAGGAGTGGACTGATGCACAAATTAAATAAAAAGTGTGGACAAACAAAGAAGATAGCTGTGCAGAAAGGAAGGAACAAGAGGATATGTGCTTTGAAAAAAGCAGTTGGTTTGCACAGTGGCGTACACACAGCAATACAGCTATCAGGGAGCCTTCTAGGGCAGCCCAATGAGCTACAGCGCTGAGAGAAAAAAAAAAATGTAGCTTCCACTGTCCCTGCACACCGAAGGTGGTGTTGGACAGTGGAAATCGCTACAGCACAAGCGGTTTGGTGGTTAATGGACCCTGCCTAACGCTCTCCCTGCTTCTAATGAAGCGGCAGCAACCTCTCCCTAAGCTCAGAGCAGCAGCAGTGAGATGGCGGTCGGCGGGAACGCCCCTTTATAGCCCCTGTGACGCCGCAGACGGCAAGCCAATCACTGCAATGCCCTTCTCTAAGATGGTGGGGACCAGGACCTATGTGATCACGCTGCCCACACTCTGCGTTCACCTTCATTGGCTGAGAAATGGCGCTTTTCGCGTCATTGAAACGCGACTTTGGCGCAAAAGTCGCGTACCGCATGGCCGATGCAACGCTGGGATCGGCTCGGTTTCATGAGACGCCGACTTTGCCAAAAGTCGGCGACTTTTGAAAATGAACGACCCGTTTCACTCAACCCTAGTAAAGGATATAGAAGCGGTTCTCTATACACAACCTCAAAAAAATATGTCTATGTCGGAACAAAAAGCTTTGAAGGAGATACAAAAGTGGGATGACGTCATAATTAGAAAAGCAGACAAAGGGGGCAATCTAGTTATTCTAGATAGAACATACTATATAGAAGAAGCGCTATCTCAGCTAAATGATTTAAATACATATCAGCCCTTGGAAAAAAATCCAACAAATAACATTAAAGACAAATTAAGGTCCCTGTTACGAAGGTA
Source organism: Ranitomeya variabilis (assembly GCF_051348905.1). Taxonomy (NCBI): domain Eukaryota; kingdom Metazoa; phylum Chordata; class Amphibia; order Anura; family Dendrobatidae; genus Ranitomeya; species Ranitomeya variabilis. Next base: position 780,934,417 of record NC_135233.1, read on the forward strand.
TGTGGAAAAAGGGACTATTTCTAAAAAACGGGCGGAAAAATTAATACCTGAATTCCCCAGCTATCCAAATTGGTATAGCATCCCAAAGATCCACAAAAATGCAGAAAAACCTCCAGGACGACCTATAGTCTCCGGAATAAATTCAATAACGGAACCTTTGTCGCAATTTCTAGATTGGCTGTTGAAACCCCTATTATGGGAAATACCTTCATTTGTAAAAGATTCAGGAGATTTTCTCTTGGTTTTAAAGAATTTTGTATGGCAGCCCACGTTTGCTTTAACATCCATAGACATTGTTAATTTATATACGAGAATTCCGCAACAGAAGGGTATAGAATCAATTCATCGTATCTTATCAAATACAGATAAAGATCAGGATTTCATATCCTTTATAACTGATAGTCTAGATTTTGTTTTATCGAACAACACGTTTAAATTTTTGGAAAAATGGTACCGCCAAAGGGTTGGTACCGCAATGGGTACTCCGGTGGCATGTGTCTATGCAAACCTGTTTTTAGCAGCGTTTGAGGAGAAGCATGTCACCGGACCCCAAAACCCTTATTTAAAACATATTCGCCTTTTTTTACGTTTTGCTGACGATATTTTTATAATTTGGGATGGGGAGGAGCAAATTTTCAATCAGTTCGTTAGATTCCTAAATGAGAATAACGATGAAAACATGAAATTTACATCGGTCTTTGGGGGTACGGAATTGGAATTCCTAGATGTAAAAGTGGAAATAAAAGAGGGGTCTATATTGACTAGCGTTCATAGAAAAACAACAGCTACTAATAGTGTTTTACACTTTAACAGCGCACACCCCAGCCACACAAAACGTAGTATTCCGTTTAGCCAGATGGTAAGAATAAGAAAGATTAACAACAGCGATGAGATGTACAGAAAACAAATAGAGGAACTAAAAATGCGTTTTAGAAAAAGAGGATATCCAGAATATTTGTTAAATGAGGCTGACATACGGGCAACAGCATTGTCCCAAATAGATCTTTTAAAAAAGGGAAATAAAAAACAAAACAGGAAAAATGATGGAACAAAAAAACGCAAGTTCCCATTTATATTCAAGCATAGCCCGCTGGATAATCAAATACATGCGGCAATACGCAAAAATTGGCACATCCTGCAAAAAGATACAGATTTTATAAAAACCACCCCTTTATTCTCGTATAAACGTTCAAATAATATAGGTGACTTAGTGGTAAAAAATCGTATAGAAAAATGTAATACAAATTGGATTGAAAGATCCGCACCACCAGGCAATCATAAGTGCGGAAATTGCAGCATGTGTCCTCTCCATTTAACAGATAATCCATTAAAGATAGGTACACATATCCACACAGTAAAAAGACTTCATAACATGTAAAAGTAAATTCATTGTTTATGCTATTTTTTGCCCTTGTAGTCGATTTTATATAGGCAAAACAATAAGGCCACTCATGGTGCGATTCCGTGAGCATTATAACTCAATCCTCACGGGCAAAGGGAGAGTACGCCTAGTGAAACATATACATGAATGCCACGGCGGCGGCCCCAATGTATTGAAATTTGCCGGACTAGAATTGGTTAATCCACCAAAACAAGGTGGTGATCACAATAGATTACTTTTACAAAGGGAAGCCAGATGGATCCTTAGAACAAATGCCCAGGGCCCTTGGGGATTGAATGAAAAACTCGATTTGTCAGTGTTCATCTAAGCGGTTTGCGCTTCTGTAGTATGCAATACGAGTAGAGTGTTGTTTTTAATTGTAACTATATTTGTATTTGTAAAATTAGTGAAATGTCTAAATCCTATAAAAGGAAATGACATCACTAGCACACTTCACATGGACCCGTAGAAGCGCAAGTCGCGAAACGGCCGTCGTCTGTCTCGTTCCTGCACACCCCTGCTCCCCTCACAAGCCCTAGCCGTCTTTGTGCCACATCCGAACAATGGATCGTTTTGTACAATAAAGAAGTGAAGAATCGTGGGTGAGTGCTGCATTTTTTTTCTTAGAATTTTTACAGGCATACTTTATCTGCCCTGTTGAGGGAAGAGCAAAGTACTGCTGTGCGCAGCCGCTGGGCCTCTCTGACCTTTTCCGGCGCCTGCGCACTGCAGTACTTTGCTCTGCCCTCAACAGGGCACATAAAGTACGCCTGCGCAGGAGCTGTGGCAGGAAGAAAAGAAGAGGATGTCATCGTATGAAGATGGGAGGCGCTGGACCTGGACCACGACACCCATCGGACCAGACTGCACCAGGACCACCCCTGGGTGAATATAATATAACTTGTTTTTCTTCTTTCAGGTTACATCGGGGGTTTATCAACAGCATTACAGAATGCTGTAGATAAGCCCCTGATGCCGGTGGCCTTAGCTTATAGGCAAATTTTGGGGTGACAGATTCTCATTAAATGTTCCTTGCATCTGGTTAAAAAGATGTCACTATGCCAGTTTCTTCAGAAGATCTTTTAGTTTCATAAATGTTCCATAAAAAAAATAATTCTGGGGTTTTGATTTTTTTCTTAGTATGCCATTTACAGATTAAATTATTTTATATTTTGATAGACCGGACTTTGCGACATGCGCCGTACTAGTACAGCGCATGTCGCTTCTCTCCCGTTGATGTGGGTTCTGACGGTGAACTCACATCTTTCCCAACACGTCAGCTGTTTTGAACAGCTGACATGTGCCCGGAACAGACGAGGGTGCAATTTTTATCCACCCGTGGCTGTTAAGGCTACTTTCACACTTATCCGTCGGTACGGACCCGTCGCAATGCGTCGGGCCGACGGACGCTGTGAATAACTGCAAGACGTGGGCAGAGGATGCAGTTTTACAACACATCCGTTGCCCATTCTGCAGTCCGGGGAGGAGGGGACAGAGTTTCGGCCGCGCATGCGCGGTTGAAAATGGCGGACGCGACGCTCAAAAAAAGTTACATGGAACATTTTTTATGCCGACGGTCCGCCAAAACACGACGCATCCGTCGCACGACGGATGCGACGTGTGGCAATCCGTTGCAATGCGTCGCTAATGCAAGTCTATGGAGAAAAAATGCATCCTGCGGGCAACTTTGCAGGATGCATTTTTTCTCCAAAACGAAGCATTGTGACGTACGTCACACAACGCAAGTGTGAAAGTAACCTTACCCGTTAAATGCCGCTGTCAAACTCTGACAGCGGCATTTAACAAGCGCTTCTGGCCATCAGGCCAGAAATCTGCCCATCGGTGACCCCCTCACGTGATCGCGGGTGACCGAAGGGTTGGCATGATAACCAGAGGACTCCTGGATACCTCTATGGTTGTCAATGCCGGCTTACTGTGAGCGCCGCTAGGTGGTCGACGCTCATAGTAAGTGAGGTATTCTCATGCCAAAAGTTTAAAAATTAAAAAAAAAAAGGTTTTAAAAAAATAAAAGTCTCTGTTAAGGCCCCTTGGGGCTAAAGTCTGTAGTTCGTGTATCCAGAAGGCCTCTCTCTTTTTCAGGAGGCCTATCCTATCACCCCCTCTACGTAATGGTGACACCTGTTCAATCACCTGAAATCTTAACTGGGCGATTGTATGGCCCTGCGTAATAAAATGATAGGGGATGGGTAATAGGGTGTTTTTTCACCTTATCGTAGATTTGTGCTTGGAGATCCTCTGTTTGATAGGTTGGGTTGTCTCTCCAACATAGTATAGTCCGCAAGGACACTTGATTATATAGATCACATATGTTGAATCACACGTGAAAAAACCTTTGATGGGATATTCTTTTCCATTATGTGGATGGTATAGGGTTGTGCCTCTTTGTATGTTGTTGCATTGTATTCATTGCAGGCATGGAAATGTGCCTGTCCTTGGATTGGAAAGGAAGCGTTGTCTGGGTATAGGTTGTGAACTCCCTATGTCTGCTCTCACCAATTTGTCACGTATATTCCGTGGTCTACGGAAGCAAGGGAGGAAAGGTTCAACAAATTCCTTGACCCCTGGGTGTCCTGTACCTAGAATGTGCCAGTGGCGTCTAATGGACTTGTGGAGTAGGTACGCTAGGGGATGGTAGTTGTGAATGAAGGGGATGCGGTATTTAGTATCTCTTTCTTTGTTAGGTGAAGGATTTATCGTGGTCACATCAAGAGTAGGCATCCCACATGAGGAAGGCATCAGGTCAATGAGGTTACTTTTGACCTCTAATTTAGACCCTGATGAGGTCAATCTTTGTTGTGAGCTATTGTCCCTAGTACTCACCAGAAACCTCACAATGAGAGCTACTTTTCATCACTCTGGAATAGCAGATCACGTATTTAGTTCTCCAGGGCACTATCTCACTACGCATGCCCGCAGTGGAACGCACGACCCCTCCCACAGCAGTACTAGTGGAACGCAATAGAGCCAAACCCACATTGCTAGGTCTCTTCCGGCCCAGCACTTCCGGTAGCGCGTCTCTGTGTGCGGTTATTAAACGGCAGCAGCGAGCGTACCTCACCACATCGAGGACAAGCGGTGGACACCGCGTCCAGGATAGAGATACGTTAGGTAAGCCAGGCACCATACCGCTCACGGGGCACTTCCCCAGTCGGCGAGTCCGAGGCACTTATAGCCATGTCATTTTACCCCACAGTGCCGGACTCATGCACAGACCATAGTTACCACTACCAGACGTACAGAGGGGTATGTTCTTTTCTATTCCATTTCCAGTATATGCTACCACATGCATTGAGATTCTAAAATATTATATACATATTTACTAAAACTCCGCTCACCAGATAGACTCTCTGAGAGAGGGTAGATCCTTCTTCTTTTCCTTAATATGCAACAAGCGATAGATCCTTAGTCCTACGGTCACTATATAATAGCCTTCTATACACCACTAGTGCATGACTTTTAGTAAGTTTCTTCACTAAACTGCACTGCATAAGAGACTGATGTACTCAGTAGAATGCCACTTCCAAAGCAGTTATCATTATTATGTTGTTTTCTACATTAGACCATTGTTTATTTACTGTATATACTTCATTTACTTTGTTATCATTTTTGTTTAGTACATTGAAGAAGGTCTATGACCGAAACGTCTGTATGTACTCTCTTTATTAAACCACATAAGCATTTGATCACGTGTGTGCCAAGTTACTTTACACTATAAACTCGCAATGACCTGGAGAAACATAATGCAGGTCAGATTAGCATTTGGTGAACATGGTAAAAACATTTTTTTAGGTAAACGTTGTGGAATTGCACTTTTTTTGCAATTTCACAGCACTTAGAATTTTTTTCCCGTTTTTGAGTACACAATATGGTAAAACCAATGGTGTCTTTCAAACGTACAACTTGTTTCGCAAAAAAAAAAACCTTCACATGGCCATACTGATGGAAAAATAAAAAAGTTATGCTCTGGGAAGAAGGGGAGCGAAAAACAAATGCAAAAACGAAAAAGGGCTTTGTCTCAAAGGGGTTAAAAATGCATCAATACCAAGTGTTAGGGTTGGCGGAATGCACCGAGTATATATATATGTATTAATAGGTGCGTTAGCAACCCGGGGTCCACAGTTCAGGAGAGAAACCTGCTGCTGGCAAATGGCGGCGCTATATGGCGGTATAAGCGAACTCTAGCGGCTTATTTCAGGAAAGGCCCTGAATACACACATACAGGGCCTGAGCATGTGAACCCCGACCTCCAATAAGAGGTCCTCCCGTGGGCATGCTCAGTGTGTGCAAAGCAGGACTTAGTCCCAGAAAAGCCTGCACACCGCTGACCAGTCCTGACTGCAAAAGCAGAACCTGGAAAGGCAGCAGTAACCCTTTGCACAGAACCAGACTGAGTGAGACGCGGGAACTCGACTCTTAACATTACCCCCCTCCTAGGGCCCCCCCTTGAGCCTCGCTACACTCAAAGGCTGCAATGAGCAGCGGAGCCCGAATGTGCTCGACAGGTTCCCAGGTTCTATCCTCTAGGCCGTGACCCTTCCAGTCCACCAGATAATATTTCTTGCCACGTACCACCTTGCACCCCACGATAGAGTTCACCTCAAACTCATCCGTGGACGAACCCGATGTCCCGGCAGATGACTCGGAAAACCGGGACAAATAGACAGGCTTTAAAAGGGAAACGTGAAAGGTGTCGGTGATACCAAGGCGCGGAGGAACAGCCAAACGGTAGACCACAGGGTTGACCTGTTCCAGAACCTTGAAAGGGCCTATGTAGCGAGGCGCAAACTTAGTGGACTCAACTCGCAGCCTGATGTTACAGGCGGAGAGCCACACTAAGTCGCCAGGAGCAAAGGTCGGAATGAGGCGCCAGTGTGCATCAGCAGAGACCCTCATTCTCTCCTTGGAGACCCGGATGGCATCCTGTGTGTGGTCACAAATGTCACGTGCCTCCACCGCCCAGTCTGCCACCCTAGAATCGGTGGATGACACGGGCATGGGCACAGGAACACGCGGATGCTGGCCGTAATTAAGGAGAAAAGGAGTCTGCCTGGTAGAGTCACCTACGGCGTTGTTCAAAGCAAATTCCGCCCAAGGTAGCAAAGATGCCCAGTCATCCTGCCTGGCGGAGACAAAATGTCGTAAGTATGTGACCAGAGTGTGGTTGGCCCTCTCTACCAACCCATTCATCTCGGGATGGTATGCAGAAGAGAGATTCAGCTCAATGCTGAGTAAACGACAGAGTTCTCTCCAGAACCCAGACGCAAACTGAGGACCCTAATAACTGACAATTTTGTCAGGCATGCCATGTAAACGGAAAACATGTATGACGAACAACGCCGCTAAAGCCAGTGCAGAAGGTAACCGTGGAAGCGGAACCAAGTGCACCATCTTAAAAAAATGGTCGGTGACTACCCAGATAACTGTACAGCTACGAGATTTGGGTAAGCCTACCACGAAGTCCATCCCAACCATCTCCCAGGGCCTGTCTGCCACCAGCAGGGGGTAAAGTTGCCCAGCAGGCCGTTGCCAAGGAGACAGATTCTTGGCGCAGGAGACACATTCCCGAATATAGTCCCCGACGTAATGGGCCATATGCGGCCACCAGGAAATCCTCGCCAAGAGCTCAGATGCCCTCTTGGTCCCAAAATGTCCACCCACCCAGGACGAATGAGCCCAAGAGAGAACCTCCGGTCACAAATTAGATGGAACGAAAGTCTTGCCTGGGGGCACAGACTCTAGCGAAACCGGAGCCACAGTTCTCAGGCTCTCTCAAGGGACAATATGCCGAGGCTCCTCCTCCTCTGATGACACTACAGAGCGAGAGAGAGAGCGTCGGCACGAGCGTTCTTCTCCCCAGAAAGAAAATGGAGGGTGAAATGGAACCGGGAGAAGAACAGGGACCATCTAGCCTGGCGAGAATTTAGCCGCTGGGCGGTCTGTAAATACACCCAAGTTCTTGTGGTCTGTGAACACCTGGAAGGGAAAGCGAGCTCCCTCCAGGAGGTGTCTCCACTCTGAGAAAGCCAACTTCATAGCTAACAACTCCCGGTCCCCGATGGAATAATTCCTCTCTGCTGGTGAAAAGGTCTTGGAGAAGAAGAAGCAAAAGTATCCTTTTGGAAGAGGACTGCTCCAGCATAAACGGATGAGGCATCCACCTCCATAATAAATGGCTTATCTACATCAGGGCGGTGTAGGATGGGAGCGCTAGCGAAGTGTGACTTAATTGAGAGAAAGGCCTTGGAGACCTCCTCTGACCACAACTTGGGATTTGCTCCCTTCTTGGTGAGGGCAACCAAGGGAGCTACCAAAGTTGAGAAGTGGGGAATGAACTGGCGATAGTAATTAATGAACCACATAAAGCGCTGCACCGCTTTGAGAGAATGGGGTTCCTGCCAGTCCATCACAGCCTGTAGCTTGGCTGGATCCATAGCCAATCCCTAGACAGAAATGATATAGCCAAGGAAAGGCAAGGACTCCTGCTCAAACACACACTTCTCCAACTTGGCATAGAGGGAGTTAGCCCGAAGGAGGTCAAAGACCTTGCAAACCTCTCTCCGGTGGGAGTCAATATCTGGAGAGTAGATGAGAATATCATCCAGATAAACTACGACCGAGGTGGAAAGCATGTCCCGGAAGATGTCGTTTACAAAGTCTTGGAAAACGGCTGGGGCATTACAGAGCCCGAAGGGCATCACCAGATATTCATAGTGCCCATCCCTGGTGTTAAAAGCCGTCTTCCATTCGTCCCCCTCACGGATGCGAATCAGGTTGTAAGCACCCCGCAGATCTAATTTAGTAAATACCCTTGCTCCCTGTAGCCTATCAAAAAGCTCAGATATCAGGGGTAGTGGGTACTTATTCTTAATGGTGATGGCGTTAAAACCCCTGTAGTCTATGCATGGACGCAGTTCTCCACTCTTCTATACGAAGTAGAACCCAGCCCCTGCAGGTGACACTGACTTCCTAATGAATCCTCTTGCCAGATTCTCTCAGATATACTGTGACATTGCCTCTGTCTCCGGGAGAGACAACGGATAGACTCGACTCCGGGGAGGCTCAGCACAGAGGTGTATCTAGGGTTTCTGGCACCCTGGGCAAGAATTCATTTTGGCGCCCCCCGTCAGCCCCATCATTGCCCTCTCCTCCCCCAACATCCCCATCATTGCCCTCTCCCCGTCAGCCCCATCATTGCCCTCTCCTCCACCATCCTCATCATTGCCTTCTCCTCCACCATCCGCATCATTGCTCTCTCCCTGCCAGCCCCATCATTGCCCTCTCCTCCCCCACCATCCCCATCATTGCTCTCTCCCAGTCAACCCCATCATTGCCCTCTCCTCCTCCACCATCCCCATCATTGCTCTCTCCCCGTCAGCCTCATCATTGCCCTCTCCTCCACCATCCCCATCATTGCTCTCTCCCCATCAGCCCCATCATTGCCCTCTCCTCCTCCACCATCCCCATCATTGCTCTCTCCCAGTCAGCCCCATCATTGCCCTCTCCTCCCCCCCCCACACACACACACCATTCACTTCTCTGCACATTCCCCTGCAGCGCGATACACACACACACACCCAATACTGAGCCACACATTCACATACACACACATTCACATACACACACATTCACATACACACACATTCACATACACACACACACACACACACACACACATTCACATACACACACACATTCACATACACACACACATTCACATACACACACACATTCACACACACATTTACATACACACACACACACACACCTCTCACCTCTCCTCGCGCTCTGCCGCATCTCATCACCTTCCTCTGACACAGCTGGCCGCTGAATGATGACGTCATCCAGTGGCGCATCTGTGTGAGAGGAAGCAGGAAGACAGATCGCTGGGCAACGGAGCTGCAGGAATTTCTCCCTGCCCGCCGCAGCCACTCTGCAGGGGCCCCCCTCCACCTCTGCACACGTTGGGAGCCGGCGCTCTGCAGCTTCTCTGCCAGCTGTCAGCTTGACAGTCGGCACAGAGAACAGCTGACTCCCAGACCGGGGGAGGCAGAATGCAGCCGCCGGGGGAGACACTGCGGACCGCCGAATTAGGCGGCCCGACTGTGCCCCCCTGCCGGCTGTGCCCGGGGCACATGCCCCGGCTGCCCCCGCTAGATACCCCACTGGCTCAGCACCAGGCAAGAGGTCAATATGATAGTCATAGGGGCTGTGAGGCGGAAGGGTCTCCGCAGCCCTTTTGAAGAACACGTCCGCATAGGGCCACTATTGCTTGGGGAGAGGATAGATCTGCGGGTACCTCAGTTGTTGCAACCTGAATGCTTTCCCTCTGACATCTACCCCCACAAGATTCACCCCATCCTAAAATTCTGCCTGTGGACCACTCGATGTGAGGAGAGTGATACCGTAGCCAATGCATCCCTAACAGGACCTCATCAATTCCCTCAGGAATGACGAGCAGAGATATAATCTGATGAGATGGCGACAAGGACAGAGTGAAAGGGATGGTCTGGTGTGTTATCTGTGAGGGCAGTGTCGACCTATTCACCACTCGTACAGTTACTGGTTGAGCTAGCATTACCAGGCGTATTGCGTGGCGTTGGGCGAAGGCAGAATACATAAAATTGCCCTCCACCCCAGAATCCATGCAGCGCTCTACTGAGTGAGTGAATGAGCCTATTGTAATTGTCCCCTTAAAGGACAATTTGGAGGCAAACGTTGCAGTGTCTAGAGTACCTCCACCTACTATCACTAGATGCTGATGTTTCCTTGACCGCTGTGAACATCTGGTGGCAAGATGTCCTGACTGCTGGCAAACATGGCAGACCTTGAGTGCACGAGCGGTCCGGGACTTAGATCCTGCTCGTGACACTTCCATGGCCTCATGTGACTCAGGGACGAGGACTGGAAATTCCAAAGGTTTGACGAAGGTGGGAGCCAGCCCAAACCTCTGCCTACACTGGGCCCACTCTAACCTCCGCTCATGAAAACTGAGGTCAATACGGGTAGACACAGCTATTAACTCCTCCAGTGTGGCAGGAATCTCCCTTGATGCCAGAGCGTCCTTCACGTGGTCAGCCAGCCCCCTCCAAAATATAGGGATAAGGGCTTTATCCGACCACTCCAGCTCAGATGCTAGGGTGCGGAAGTGGACGGCAAAATGGCTGACCAAGGATGAACCCTGAGTCAATGGCAACAGTTGGAGCGCTGTATCATGGGTGACTTGAGGCCCTAAAAAGACCTGTTTCAGAGTGCTCATGAACAGCGGAGCACTCTGCACCACTTGATCGCCACGCTCCCACAGCGGCGTAGCCCACTCCAACGCCCTGTCCGACAGGAGAGACACAATAAATCCCACCTTTGCCCACTCTGTGGGGAAATGTGGGCCAGGAGCTCGAGGTGTATAGAGCACTGGCTCACGAAACCCCTACAAGATTTACTATCACCAGAAATTTTTTCTGGCAGCAGGAGGCGAGATAGAGTCAGAACAGGGGTGACCGTGGACAAGGGGCTGCAGCCACGCTAGCAGCCTGAACAGCAACTGTGGTAACATCTACAGCTGAGGTTGTGCGCTCGAGAGCCGCCAACCTACCCTCCAGCTGCTGGATGTACTGCAAGGATTGCTGTTTGTCCTCCATTTACTAGCCAGACCCTGGCGCTAGTATTATGTTAGGGTTGGCGGAACACACTGAGTATATTGTATGTGTTAATAGGTGTGTTCGCAACCCGGGGTCCACTGTGCAGGAGAGGAACCTGCTGCTGGCAAATGGCGGCACTATATGGCAGTATAAGCGAACTCGCTAGAAACAAGATGCTGTGCCCTGTTAACCTCACAGGGGTACACAGCTACCAAACAGAGCAAAACTTGGTCATGCAGTCAGTGAAACAGACAAACAACTCCTCACTGGAGCTGCCGGTATTCTAGCGGCTTATTTCAGGAAAGGCCCTGAATACACACATACAAACTCCTCACCGGCGGTGCCAGTATTCTAGGAGCTTATTTCAGCCAAACCCTAACCACATCCAGACATGACCACACTGGCGCTGAGCTCATAGACTTTGGTTTGACACTAGTGCTTGGCCATGCGAACCTTTTATAGCTGTAGCGGACAAGGACCTTCCAGTGGTCCAATAGGATCTGCTACAGGGCCTGAGCATGTGACCCACGACCTCCAATGAGAGGTCCTCCCATGGGCATGCTCAGTGTGTGTGCAAATGAGGACTTAGTCCCAGAAACGCCTGCACACTGCTGACCAGTGCTGGCTACAAAATCAGAACCTGGAAAGGCAGCAGTAACCTTTTGCACAGTATCAGGCTGAGCGAGACGCTGGGACCGACGTCTCCGCTGAGCAGGCTCCACTGCTGCTGAAGCAGAATGGGAGACCGCAGCAGACATGGCTCGAGATTCCCCCTGTGCAGCGGCGGGAACTCGACTCCTAACACCAAGTATGTGTATTTTTTACTTTCTTTTAATTGCTTTATTTTTAATGCAGCAAAAGGGGAGCGATTTGAACTTTTGTATTTTTTTTATTGTCAGAATTTGAAAACACTTTTTTTCACTTTTCACTGTATTTGTTACTCCCTTTTGAGGACTTGAACTTGCGATCATCCGATCGCTTGTATTATACATAACAGTGCATTAGCTATAGTACATCTCAAGTACCAGCTACCAATAATCATTACGGACTTTCACTCACAGATCCCCTCCATGAGGTGTTGTCTGGAAAAACCATGGCCCAATCTACTTGCGGATCCCACAATATCTAAATACATAATAACTATAATTATAAAATAAATGATAAATTGAGAGAAGCCATTATTCCAATGACCTTAAAACTTTCTCCCCCTCATCGTCGCTGTTTGTCTTGTGGTATATGTGTAGCATGTACACATATTGAATACACTGACTGGTTTTAATGATTCTATGTGATCTAAACAGTTCAATATTCAACATAAAACCTCATGCAAAACTAAAGCGGTTACATATTATGCTAGATGCCCCTCCTCAAAAATGTACGTAGTTTTTACTATTCGGCAATTCAAAATTAGAGTCTGCCAACATGTCAATGGAATCGATGCAGCAAAAGATGTAGATGACAAATATAGACTTAAAGGGAATCTGTCACCCCATTTTTGGCCTATAAGCTGTGGCCACCGCCAGCAGGGGCTTATCTTATTCTGTAATGCTGTAGATAAGCCCCCAATGTAACCTGAAAGATAAGAAAAACAAGTTAGATTATACTCACCCAGGGGTGGTCCCGGTACAGTCCGATGGGCGTTGCGGCGTCCGGCGCCTCCCATCTTCATACGATGACGTCCTCTTCTTTGCTTCCTGTCGCGGTGCCTGCACAGGCGTACTTTGTCTGCCCTGTTGAGGGCAGAGCAAAATACTGCTGTGCGCAGGCACCAGGAAAGGTCAGAGAGGCCTGGCACCTGCGCACTGCAGGCGGATTGCGATTCTTCCTGCGCCTATTGCAGGCACATACAGTTAGGTCCATATATATTTGGACAGAGACAACATTTTTCTAATTTTGGTTATAGACATTACCACAATAAATTTTAAACAAAACAATTCAGATGCAGTTGAAGTTCAGACATTCAGCTTTCATTTGAGGGTATCCACATTAAAATTGGATGAAGGGTTTAGGAGTTACAGCTCCTTAACATGTGCCACCCTGAATTTTAAAGGGACCAAAAGTAATTGGACAGATTAAATAATTTTAAATAAAATGTTCATTTCTAGTACTTGGTTGAAAGTCCTTTGTTGGCAATGACTGCCTGAAATCTTGAACTCATGGACATCACCAGACCCTGTGTTTCCTCCTTTTTGATGCTCTGCCAGGCCTTCACTGCGGTGGTTTTCAGTTGCTGTTTGTTTGTGGGCCTTTCTGTCTGAAGTTTAGTCTTTAACGAGTGAAATGCATGCTCAATTGGGTTGAGATCAGGTGACTGACTTGGCCATTCAAGAATATTCCACTTCTTTGCTTTAATAAACTCCTGGGTCGCTTTGGCTTTATGTTTTTGGTCATTGTCCATCTGTAGCATGAAATGACGACAATCAGTTTTGCTGCATTTGGCTGGAAATGAGCACAAAGTTTGTCTCTGAATACCTCAGAATTCATTCAGCTGCTTCTGTCCTGTGTCACATCATCAATAAACACTAGTGACCCAGTGCCACTGGCAGCCATGCATGCCCAAGCCATCACACTGCCTCTGCCGTGTTTTACAGATGATGTGGTAAGCTTTGGATCATGAGCTCTACCACGCCTTCACCATACTTTTCTCTTTCCATAATTCTGGTAGAGGTTGATCTTGGTTTCATCTGTCCAAAGAATGTTCTTCCAGGACTGTGCTGGCTTTTTTAGATGTTTTTTAGCAAAGTCCAGTCTAGCCTTTTTATTCTTGATGCTTATGAGTTGCTTGCACCAGGCAGTGAACCCTCTGTATTTACTTTCATGCAGTCTTCTCTTTATGGCGGATTTGGATATTGATACGCCTACCTCCTGGAGAGTGTTGTTCACTTGGTTGGCTGTTGTGAAGGGGTTTCTCTTCACCATGGAGATTATTCTGCGATCATCCACCACTGTTGTCTTCCGTGGGTGCCCCGGTCTTTTTGCATTGATGAGTTCACCAGTGCTTTCTTTCTTTCTTTCTCAGGATGTATGAAACTGTAGATTTTGCCACTCCTAATATTGTAGCAATTTCTCGGATGGGTTTTTTCTGTTTTCGCAGCTTAAGGATGGCGTGTTTCACCTGAATGGAGAGCTCCTTTGACAGCATGTTTACTTCACAGCAAAACCTTCCAAATGCAAGCACCACACCTGAAATCAACTCCAGGCCTTTTATCTGCTTAATTGAGAATGACATAACGAAGGGATTGCCCACACCTGTCCATGAAATAGCCTTGGAGTCAATTGTCCAATTACTTTAGGTCCTTTTAAAAACAGGGTGGCACATGTTAAGGAGCTGAAACTCCTAAACCCTTCATCAAATTTTAATGTGGATACTCTCAAATGAAAGCTGAAAGTCTGAACTTCAACTGCTTTCTGAATTATTTTGTTTAAAATTCATTGTGGTAATGTCTATAACCAAAATTAGAAAAATGTTGTCTCTGTCCAAATATATATGGACCTAACTGTATCAGCTGTTCAAAACAGCTGACATGTCCTGGCTTTGATGAGGGCTCACCGCCGTAGCCCACATCAAAGCGGGGTTCTGCCATCGGGTGTACTATTCCAATGGCAAAAAGGGGTTAAACTCTATCATAATTGTGATTCATCATTTTAAAGTGAGGGTTATCGATAGAACTGTTCAATATATGAGGCGGTAACATCAGCAAAAAATTGGCACACTGGGAATCTAAGTGGATATGGACGTTTAATAATGTACGTTACCTAGGACTCAACAAAAATATTTGCTTCGCCTCATTTCTCTGACCACCTTCGTCATCCCTGATACATTTGCATAATTTTATTATTTTTAGTGTGTGCAGTCTGTTAACTTCTTTATATTTTTGTAGTCATTTGTAGTATATCCATGGAACAAATCCACTTGCTGACTATGTTTGGATATCACATGTACTCGATACCTATTCTAGTAAACGCAGTATTCTGGAATCCTCCAATGTCTGTGAAGTGACTTAATAGCATTGCTATTCTTTCAAAGCATTAGTCTGACTAACCATGTTCAGATATTTTTCTTTTATGTTGCATTCTTTTTACTGAGATTATGTAATTCTGAATTTATTTCTATGATTTGCCATACTATATATTGTCACCCATTCTCATTGAAGCAGTCAATGACCAGACGCAGACATCTTTAGTAATTCCCTATTTTTGTATTTTCTGAACACTGTACATCACAATGTTATTATTGTTATGATTGTTATGGTGCATTTATTTTTTTTACTAACCTATATACCAGATTACTATTATATAGATTTGCAATTATGGTATTCTTATGCATTCTATTTGTCATATTTTCACTTTTTATCATTTATTTTTTTATCTTTTCATGTGTCAATTTTTCCTGGTCACATGATCATGCACATTTATATTTGACTTAATCACCATACACCATTATTTACTTATTTTATTGTTTCGACCATCCCTTTATTTGTATGTCCCCCATTTTTTTAGTTCTTGATCAATAAAACAGTTTTTGGCAACATTTGTCTTACTGACTGTATAAAGTTATTTTTGTTGACCATTTGTATTTCTTTTGCTAATACAGTGGGGCAAAAAAGTATTTAGTCAGTCAGCAATAGTGCAAGTTCCACCACTTAAAAAGATGAGAGGCGTCTGTAATTTACATCATAGGTAGACCTCAACTATGGGAGACAAACTGAGAAAAAAAATCCAGAAAATCACATTGTCTGGTTTTTTTATCATTTTATTTGCATTTTATGGTGGAAAATAAGTATTTGGTCAGAAACAAACAATCAAGATTTCAGGCTCTCACAGACCTGTAACTTCTTCTTTAAGAGTCTCCTCTTTCCTCCACTCATTACCTGTAGTAATGGCACCTGTTTAAACTTGTTATCAGTATAAAAAGACACCTGTGCACACCCTCAAACAGTCTGACTCCAAACTCCACTATGGTGAAGACCAAAGAGCTGTCAAAGGACACCAGAAACAAAATTGTAGCCCTGCACCAGGCTGGGAAGACTGAATCTGCAATAGCCAACCAGCTTGGAGTGAAGAAATCAACAGTGGGAGCAATAATTAGAAAATGGAAGACATACAAGACCACTGATAATCTCCCTCGATCTGGGGCTCCACGCAAAATCTCACCCCGTAGGGTCAGAATGATCACAAGAACGGTGAGCAAAAATCCCAGAACCACGCGGGGGGACCTAGTGAATGAACTGCAGAGAGCTGGGACCAATGTAACAAGGCCTACCATAAGTAACACACTACGCCACCATGGACTCAGATCCTGCAGTGCCAGACGTGTCCCACTGCTTAAGCCAGTACATGTCCAGGCCCGTCTGAAGTTTGCTAGAGAGCATTTGGATGATCCAGAGGAGTTTTGGGAGAATGTCCTATGGTCTGATGAAACCAAACTGGAACTGTTTGGTAGAAACACAACTTGTCGTGTTTGGAGGAAAAAGAATACTGAGTTGCATCCATCAAACACCATACCTACTGTAAAGCATGGTGGTGGAAACATCATGCTTTGGGGCTGTTTCTCTGCAAAGGGGCCAGGACGACTGATCCGGGTACATGAAAGAATGAATGGGGCCATGTATCGTGAGATTTTGAGTGCAAACCTCCTTCCATCAGCAAGGGCATTGAAGTTGAAACGTGGCTGGGTCTTTCAACATGACAATGATCCAAAGCACACCGCCAGGGCAACGAAGGAGTGGCTTCGTAAGAAGCATTTCAAGGTCCTGGAATGGCCTAGCCAGTCTCCAGATCTCAACACTATAGAAAACCTTTGGAGGGAGTTGAAAGTCCGTGTTGCCAAGCGAAAAGCCAAAAACATCACTGCTCTAGAGGAGATCTGCATGGAGGAATGGGCCAAAATACCAACAACAGTGTGTGGCAAACTTGAAGACTTACAGAAAACGTTTGACCTCTGTCATTGCCAACAAAAGCTATATTACAAAGTATTGAGATGAAATTTTGTTTCTGACCAAATACTTATTTTCCACCATAAAATGCAAATAAAATGATAAAAAAACAGACAATGTGATTTTCTGGATTTTTTTTTTTCTCAGTTTGTCTCCCATAGTTGAGGTCTACCTATGATGTAAATTACAGACGCCTCATCTTTTTAAGTGGTGGAACTTGCACTATTGCTGACTGACTAAATACTTTTTTGCCCCACTGTATGTCTTTTGGCCAAAATCCATTTGTCACTTGCATATATCTTCATTGTTCCTCATATACAGTTATTTGTACATTTACAAGCTCATATTTATGTGCATATATATTTTGTCAACTCATTGATATATCTTTCTTTTCTTTTAGCATCAGCGGAAAAATAAAAAAGTTATAGCTCTCAGCAGGGCCGTATTTAGAGTTTGTGCTGCCTCCCCATTGGTATGACTAAGGGCTCATACTCACATGCAAGAAACTCGGATGAGTGTCGCATGTCAATACCCGGCACTGAGATCGGAGCTTGTGGCCGCATAGCAGTACATGCTCCGCTCCTGAGTGCCGGGTATTGATGTGCGACACTCATCCGAGAATCTCGCATGTGAGTATGAGCCGTAATGCAGACACTGTCGGCAGTGACTTAGGCTACTTTCACATCAGCGATTTTTGCCATTCAGGGCACACATACATGCAGATCCGCACACATACATGCAGATCCGCACACACACATACAGCTACACACACAGTTACGCACACACATAGCTCCGCACACACACAGCTCTGCGCACACACACACATACAGCTCCGCTGCCCGCACACACACACACACACATACAGCTCTGCACACACACAGCTCCTTACACACATACAGCTCTGCGCGCACGCACACACATACAGCTCCGCTGCCCGCACACACACACACACATACATACAGCCCCACACACATACAGCTCCGCACACACAGCACCGCACAGACACACATACATACAGTTCTGCACACACACACACACACACACACACACACACATACGATACAGCCACACACACACACCAGAACTGGCAATGTTTGCTCCCAGGACCCAGATAGAGTAAGTGGGGGTGTATTATACCCCACCCCCACCACTCACTCTCTGGGTCTGTCTGCCGGGAGCAAACATCAAACATTAAGGGCTGCTGACTGTGTTTTCATGGCCCCTCTAGCCTCAGGCACTACAGGCAGAAATGAGGCTGAGGAATGTGAGGGAAGGGGTGAGGACCGTGAGGTGAGTCACAGACAGGGCAGTGCAGCAGGCAGCGCACGGGCAGGAGCCAGGAGGGAGATCATTACAGACAGAGACAGTGTACACTACTTACTGTGTATGTACTGCTCTACTGTCTGTGAGTCCTCCAGGCCAGCAATGTGAATCCAGGACACGACCCAGGGTCAGGACACAGGGCGCCTCCGCTCCACCTCAGCAGTCAGTCACAGTCACATTCCGGCCGGGCACCAGTGAGGCTGTGAGCAGGGGCATCACTGTGTTTCAGCAGGGGGAGTAGGGAGAGTCGGCACCAGCACCACGTGTTCTGGCTGCCGCTCTGACGCCCCGTCTTCAGGAAGGGACGCACAGCCAGAGCCAGGACTAGTGTAAAAAAAAAAAATCAAACAAAACCTTGCTCAGGTGCCGCCCCCCCCGCTTGTTACCGCCCGATGCACGTGACCTCAAGTGCCTAGTGGCTCTCAGAATAAAGCGATGCAAAAATAATTATTTTTTCTATAAAATAGTTTTTATTGTGTAAAAGCATCAAAGCATAAAAAATGATATCAATATGGTATCGTTGTAATCGTACTGACCAGAAGAATAAAGTTGCCTTATCAATTTTACAATACAAGGAACGGAATAAAAAAAATTGCTGTTTTTTGTTTAAGCTGCCTCCCAAAAATCAGAATAGAAAGCGATCAAAAAATGTTTTGTGCCTGAAAATGATGCCAACAAAAACATCAACTCATCCCCCAAAAAACAAGCTCTCACATGACTGTCAGCATAAATATGAAAAAATTATATCTCTTAAAATATGGAGATGCAAAAACTTGTTTTTGCAAAAAAAAGCGTCTTTTAGTGTGTGACAGCAGCCAAACGTAAAAAAATATAAATCTGGTATCACTTTAATTGCACCAACCTGAAGAATAAAGTCGTCTAATTGCTTATACCGCAAAATAAATAAACCAATTCTTCACCGACTATGGATTTGTTAATTCTGCCTCCTAAAGATTGCAGTAAGGCTTGGCTTACATTTATCCTGCGCTCTACACTCAGCGCTTACACCAATGTTTCCATGTAAGTGTCTGAAATATGTGACATAGAACACAGGACATAGTGCGCGGGCACATGCACAGTAATGCAAATTTGAGGTGACAGGTTCCCTTTAAAGTTTCATTTGAGGTTTCCGGGCCTCGCAGCTGCCAGGAGAGACCCGGTGGCTTTGAACTCTGGTAAAACGTTACCTGAGTTCAAGACACCAGGTCTCTTGATATCTCCAGTGCCGGACTGTTGAATGCCGGAGTGTTGAGTGCTGGACTCGCGGCCGTTCATCCATCCAGCACTGGAACTTGCAAAGCAAGAGAAACGGCTGCTATGAACCCAGGTGACCTTACTGTTCTTGTTGACAATTGAAAAAGTAATTGAAAAAAAAGAACGTGTGGGGGTTCCCTGTAACTTTCATAATCAGCAGAGGTAAAGAGATAATATTCATAAAGGTTCCCAGGCTATTAATATGAGCTCACAGCTTTATCCTTTCTTAGTTAATAAAATGGGAGATTCCCCCTAAAAAAAAAAAAGATGTAGGGTCCCTGTGTATTTAATAACCAGGAAAGGATAGGCAGACACCTGCGGGTTGATACCTGTGGGATATTGGCCCCTCCAAGATTAAAAACATTAGCTCTCAGGTGCCCCAGAAATGGTGCATCCGTAAGATGCGCCAAATCTGGTACTTAGCCTCCCTCTTCCCACTTTCCCTTTGGTTGAAAGTGGGATGATAGTTGGGGGGTTGATATCACCTTTGTATTGTCAGGTGGCATCAAGCACAGATGCTTCAAATTAAATCTGAAAACCCACCTCTTCAAAGAAGCTTACAGCCTGTAATGACCACACAGCCACCTCAACACCATTGGAGCTACTGCAACCCTCGGCCTACTGTCTCCTTCCCCATAATCCTGTAGAATGTAAGCCCGCAAGGGCAGGGTCCTCTTCCCTCTGTACCAGTCTGTCATTGTTAGTTTGTTTACTGTAAGTGATATTTGTATTTTGATGTAACCCTTTCTCATGTACAGCACCATGGAATTAATGGTGCTATGTAAATAAATAATAGTAATAATAATAATGTTTGTAATGAATATGTATCTATAATACACACCCATTACTAACTCCATAGTCATATTTTATATATAAAAAAAAAAATACACAGAGAATAAAGTCCTTTAGTTGAAAGAATTACATCTGTGGGCTTCTATTTTTAGGTGGGGGACAATATTCATGGCCCCTTACCAGCCTGAGAATAACAGCCCCCAGCTATCAAAAAAAACAGGAACCCTCTATTCTTGATAACCAGCCTTGTTGACAGCGAAGGGTTGCAGTCCCTGTTAGGTTTGCCTGGCTAGTTATCAAAAATACAGGGGACCCCACGTCTATTTTTTTTTTGTTCAATTATTTGTTTATAGTACAATTTGTGGGTCAATTGATGCCACTTTTCCTGATGTCTGCCAACAATTTTAGCTGTTTTAACAGCTTTTTGGTCCCACTGAAGGTTGTTGTTTGGTTTTGCCTCCCATTGAAGTGGGGTTCAGGTATGTTCAGCAAACTAAGGGACGTTCGTAGATCCAAACCGAACCTTGAAAGGTTTGCTCATCTCTAGTTATAACCACATAAAATAACACTGATCAGAATTGTAAAATTTGGCCTGGTTATGAAGGTGAAAACATGCTTGGGAGGTGAAGGGGTTAAAATAGAAATTATGATGCTAAATAATATGACATAATTTCTGCAATATATTGAAAAGTACTTACTCTTGGTGTGGAGCTCCTGTCTTAGCCAACAAGGTCAAAACAAAAAACATAAAAATAACAAAGACAGCTAGACCGACCCAGAATCCAATCACAATAGAATCTGTAAAGAGAAATAAAGTAAAGTACCGGTAAATGTAAAGTCCAAAACAATTGATTTTATATTTTAATGTATGTATGTGGTTCTACAACATCAACTGGCCATACATGTTTTTCATAGATCTGTTAAATCTATTCAAAGTTAGTACACAAATAACCAAAATGTTCAGTTTTTTAATGTCCCATTTTTCAATGGCTTTTGGACATTTGAGGTTTTGAGACATTTTTGGGAAAATATGGTTACTATAAGAACAGTCACTGGATTATGCTTACTTCAGCATATACGTCTCTTGTGAGAAAAGCACAATTTAGGGCTGTGTTCACATGTTCCGGTCAAACTGTGGCTCAGAACCGCAGCAGCTTAGTGCCGCTATGGTTTTTCCACTGTTTGCCTGCACAATCACATAATATTGCAGGGAAACAAGCTGTCTCACCTGTAATACCTCATGGCCAATCGTAATGGACCCACCATTTTGTAGTGTTTCCCAGCCAGATGAAATTATTGCTGTGGCTGTCCTTCCTCTGTTACACCAGAAACACACTAGTGTATCATATCCGATTTGAGAACATCGGATGAGATATGCTAATGACACTTGGCTCCTGCTCTATGCTCTGATCCTCTTGCATGAAAGGATCTCAGAACAGGTACAGAGGAGACAGAGAAAGCAAATTCTTCATCTCCTTTTGTTGGCGGCGTCCTCGGGAATCACACTGCATTTGGGTGATATCCAAGTGCAGTGCGATGTTTCACAAACATCCATAGACATATATGCAATCCGATTCATGGATGTAATCACAGCATGCAGCAATTGTTTTCGCATGCCGACAACAATAGATTTTTCATATTGGTTCATTTTGATCACTGTGATAGACCCTATCACAGTGATCAAAATAAAAAAAAGTAAACTAAACCCCTTTTTATCAAAATAATAAAATAGAAAAATGTATTTTTTTTCCATTAGAGTTAGGGTTGGGGATAGAGTTAGGGTTAAATCTAGGGCTGGGCTAGGGTTAGAGCTAAAGTTGGGGCTAGGGTTAGAGCTAGGATTAGGGTTGAGGCTACGGTTATTGTTTGGGATAGGGTTGGGGTTAGAGCTAGGGTTAGAGTTAGGGCTAGGGTTAAGGTTGGGGATAGAGTTAGGGTTAAGGCTAGGGTTGGGGTTAGGGTTGGGATTAGGGGTGTTTTGGGGTTAGGGCTGTGTTAGGGTTAGGGTTTCTTGTATGTGGAAAATACAAACATCTGAGAGAGGCCTTATGCCATAGTGAAGCAGCATAATCTGTGATGGAAGTTGAGGAGGCTACACAGCAATGAAGAAGGACTTACCATGGTGATGAAGAAAGGCTTAACCCCTTTACAACCTTGGACATATAGGTACGTCCAAAGTTGCCTCCCTCCCTATGATACAGACTCCGGCGATTTACCCCCAACTTTTCCAGCACGTCAGCTGTGGAAACCCCTGTGGTTGTCATTGCCGAACTGCTAAGAGTGCTGCCATGCGGACGGAGCTCATAGCATATGATCATTTTTGCTGCACACAGTCGGACTGAAGCCCTGCTTTCTGTAGCATAAGGCTGCTTTCACACTAGCGTCGGCCCGGGGCCGTCGCTATGCGTCGGCCTGACATGCCGACGCGCGTTGTGAAAATAATGCCCGACGTGTGCAGTGGAAGCAGTCTTACAACGCTTCCGCTGCCCCATTGTAAGGTCCAGGGAGGAGGGGGCGGAGTTTCGGCCGCGCCTGCGCGGTCGAAAATGGCGGACACGACGAGCAAAAAAACGTTACATGTACCTTTTTTTCTGCCGACGGTCCGCCAAAACACAACGCAATCGTGGCACGACGGTTGCGACGTGTGGCCATACGTTGCAATGCGTCGCTAATGTTAGTCTATGGGGAAAAAATGCATCCTGCAGACAACTTTGCAGGATGCGTTTTTTCTCCTAAACGACGCATTGCGACGTACAGCCAACAACGCTAGTGTGAAAGTAGCCTAAGCGATCATATTTTTGCAACTTTTAGTCTCCCACAGAGACTATTGAAGGCAGTGAAAAGTAGAAAAAGTTTTCAAAAATATCAAAAAATATATAAAATCACCCCCCTTTTGCCCCATTCAAAATAAAACAATTAAAAAATTACACATATTTGATATTGCCGCATTCAGAATCTCTCAATCTATCAATATGTAAGAAGACTTAATCTGATCGGTAAACGGCATAACAAAAAATAAAAAACACCAGAATTACTTTTTTTGTCACTGCAACATGGCATTAGAATGCAACAACGAGCGATCAAAAGATTGTATCTACATCAAAATGGTATCAATCTTGGCGTGCAAAAATTAAGCCCTCACACAGCCGCAGATCACAAAAAATGGAGACGCTACGGGTCTCAGAAAATGGTGAATTTTTTTTTTTTTTTTTTTACAAACTTTAGATTTTTTTCACTACTTAAATAGAAAAGAACATGTTTGGTATCTACGAACTCCTAATGACCTGGAGAATCATAATGGCAGGTCAGTTTTAGCATTTAAACAAGGTAAAAACAATGTGTAGAATTGCACTTTTTTTGCAATTTCACCACACTTTGATTTTTTTTCCTGTTTTCCAGTACACTCTATGGTAAAACAAATGGTGTCGTTTAAAAGTACAACTCGTCATTAGTGATGACGAGCAGCATGATTTGCGGCTACTAGACAGCTTGATTACATGTGGGGATTCCCTAGCAACCAGGCAACCCCCACATGTACTCAGCCTGGCTACTAGCAGTAAATCATTCAGCTGCCGTGATGAAAACTAAATCTCCGAACACTAACAAATACTCGGAGGTCACCCGAGCAATGAGTACACTCGCTCATCACTACTCGTCATGCAAAAAAACAAGCCCTCACATGGCCATAGTGACGTAAAAATAAAAATAGTTATGGCTCTGGGAAGAAGGGGAGAAAAAAACAAAAGCGTGAAAATGGAAAAACCCAAGGGGAACAAGAGGTTAACAATGATTTAGGATGAAGTTACATGGTGACGTGTTACGCAACAGCAACTCTCAGACAAGTTACCCTGTAGTGTTGTTGAAGGGAGCTGGGTTGTCTGTCCTTGTAGGGCGTACTTACATAGTGCTGTGAATGTTTTCTGAGCTAGTAGTATAGGTGTTACCAATAGGCTGTAAGCTGGCATGGGAAACAACATGTGTCTGTATGACGGGCACATTATACAAGCATTACCCATATGCATTTCTAAATTTCAAATGCTAAGCAGCCATCCCCCATGGATGATTTGTGTTCGAGTTATTCATCAGTATTTTGTACCTGTGCTGCCTCTGCCCGCTGTATCTTGCAGTGCATTTGTGTTGTGACTAGGTATTGGAGTGTGCAGCTGTTTTTTTTTTGTGTGTTTTTGGTTTGGTATACTTGTAAAATATATTCTCCAGTGGGACGACAGCACTTCATATTAGCAAACAAACAACATTGTTTTCAAATAGGAAAACCATGTTGCCGTTTATACCGCTGCGTTTTTTCTAACTTGCTTTACAAATCTGCTTTAATAAGTGACATGTAAAGCAATTTCTGCAGTTTGTGGCGGCATGAAGGGTAACCTAACTGGTGCTAATGTTTAGGTGACAAGTGGCACATCTGTGACACCACAGATTCTGGAGCCAATACCCTTTTTTTGTTTGTTTTATGTTTGCAGGTGAATATTATGCTAATGACCCTTGGTCCAGCTCTGCTGCGAGCAGCAGCCGAGTGTAATACTACTGTGCTCCGATTCTCTCACGACAGTATCACAGCATAGGTGCTGAGGAGACGGAGAAAGTAATTTCTTAATTTCTCCATATCCTCCATTACCTATCTCGGTGTGTCTCGGACTGCAATTGGGTGATATCCGAGTGCAGTCTGATGTTTCACTCCCACTCATAGACTTGTATTGGTGTGAGTAAGCTGAGATTACGGCAAATTGGAATGAGAAAATAAAAACAGATCTGAGCTGCCCCATAGAATAACACTGGGCAGAGTGCTATGCCTCGCACTCAGCCGTGTTACACGGTAGTGTGACTCCGGCCTTAGTTTGGAGTCCTTTATTGTGGTACAATAACATAACATAAATCCCACTCTACTGATACCACATTTCTCTGATCTGTGCTTCTGAATTACTGTTTTTTTATTATAGCACCAATTATAGTAGCAACCAACTGTAATATATAAAAGGATAATATCTCTTTTACAACTTATTAATGATGACTGTTGCTAGTACAGTACGGGTATTTAGCAAATACAAGAACATTGAGAATAAAATGGAGACTCATCCATAATGTGGAAAAAAAAGTCAGTTTGTTGCTATTGGCTACAGAATTTTTATTACATGTAGTTCACATAGTCCATGCTCCAAGCAGAACATCTTGATGCTAAAATAAGCTAAATATAAGCATATTAACCCCTTAAGCCCCAAAGGGTGGTTTGCACGTTAATGACCGGGCCAATTTTTACAATTCTGACCACTGTCCCTTTATGAGGTTATAACTCTGGAACGCTTCAACGGATCTTGGCGATTCAGACATTGTTTTCTCGTGAGATACTGTACTTCATGTTAGTGGTAAAATTTATTCGATATAACTTGTGTTTATTTGTGAAAAAAATGGAAATTTGGCAAAAATTTTGAAAATGTCACAATTTTCCAACTTTGAATTTTTATGCCCTTAAATCACAGAGTTATGTCACGCAAAATACTTAATAAGTAACATTTGCCACATGTCTACTTTACATCAGCACAATTTTGGAACCAACATTTTTTTTTTGTTAGGGAGTTATAAGGGTTAAAAGTTGACCAGCAATTTCTCATTTTTACACCACCATTTTTTTTAGGGACCACATCTCATTTGAAGTCATTTTGAGGGGTCTATATGATAGAAAATAACCAAGTGTGACACCATTCTAAAAACTGCACCCCTCAAGATGCTCAAAACCACATTCAAGAAGTTTATTAACCCTTCAGGTGTTTCACAGGAATTTTTGGAATGTTTAAATAAAAATGAACATTTAACTTTTTTTCACACAAAATTTATTTCAGCTCCAATTTGTTTTATTTTACCAAGGGTAACAGGAGAAAATGGACCCCAAAAGATGTTGTACAATTTGTCCTGAGTACGCCGATACCCCATATGTGGGGGTAAACCACTTTTTGGGCACATGACAGAGCTCGGAAGCGAAGGAGCGCCATTTGACTTTTCAATGCAAAATTGACTGGAATTGAGATGGGACGCCATGTTGCGTTTGGAGAGCCCCTGATATGCCTAAACATTGAAACCCCCCACAAGTGACACCATTTTTGAAAGTAGACCCCTTAAGGAACTTATCTAGATGTGTGGTGAGCACTTTGACCCACCAAGTGCTTCACAGAAGTTTATAATGCAGACCCGTAAAAATAAAAAATCATATTTTTTCACAAAAATGATCTTTTCGCCCCCAATTTTTTATTTTCCGAAGGGTAAGAGAAGAAATTGGACCCCAAAAATTGTTGTGCAATTTGTCCTGAGTACTCTGATACCCCATATGTGGGTGTAAACCATTGTTTGGGTGCATGGCAGAGCTCGGAAGGGAAGGAGCGCCATTTGACTTTTCAATGCAAAATTGACTGGAATTGAGATGGGACGCCATGTTGCGTTTGGAGAGCCCCTGATGTGCCTAAACATTGAAACCCCCCACAAGTGACACCATTTTGGAAAGTAGACCCCTTAAGGAACTTATCTAGATGTGTGGTGAGCACTTTGACCCAACAAGTGCTTCACAGAAGTTTATAATGCAGAGCCGTAAAAATAAAAAATCATATTTTTTCACAAAAACGATCTTTTCGCCCCCAATTTTTTATTTTCCCAAGGGTAAGAGAAGAAATTAGACCACAAAAGTTGTTGCTCAATTTGTCCTGAGTACAACGATACCCCATATGTGGGGGTAAACCACTGTTTGGGCGCATAGCAGAGCTCGGAAGGGAAGGAGCGCCATTTGACTTTTCAATGCAAAATTGACTGGAATTGAGATGGGACACCATGTCGCGTTTGGAGAGCCCCTGATGTGCCTAAACATTAAAAACCCCCACAAGTGACACCATTTTGGAAAGTAGACCCCCTAAGGAACTTATCTTGATGTGTTTTGAGAGCTTTGAACCCCCAAGTGTTTCACTACAGTTTATAACGCAGAGCCGTGAAACTAAAAATGCTTTTTTTTTTCAGAAAAATGATTTTTTTAGCCCCCAGTTTTATATTTTCACAAGGGTAACAGGATAAATTGGACCCCAAAAGTTGTTGTCCAATTTGTCCTGAGTACGCTGATACCCCATATGTGGGGGGGAACCACTGTTTGGGCGCATGGCAGAGCTCGGAAAGGAAGGAGCGCCATTTGGAATGCAGACTTAGATGGATTGGTCTGCAGGCGTCATGTTGCATTTGCAGAGCCCCTGATGTACCCAAACAGTATAAACCCCCCATAAGTGACCCCATATTGGAAACTAGACCTCCCAAGGAACTTATCTAGATGTGTTGTGAGAACTTTGAACCCCCAAGTGTTTCACTACAGTTTACAACGCAGTGCTGTGAAAATAAAAAATCCTTTTTTTCCCACAAAAATGATTTTTAGCCCCCCAAATTTTTATTTTCCCAGAGATAACAAGAGAACTTGGACCCCAAAATTTGTTGTCCAATTTGTCCCGAGTACGCTGATGCCCCATATGTTGGGGTAAACCCCTGTTTGGGCGCACGGGAGAGCTCGGAAGGGAAGGAGCACTGTTTTACTTTTTCAACCCAGAATTGTCTGGAATTGAGATCGGACGCCATGTCGCGTTTGGAGAGCCCCTGATGTGCCTAAACAGTGGAAACTCCCCAATTCTACCTGAAACTAATCCAAACACACCCCTAGCCCTAATCCCAACTGTAACCCTAACCACACCCCTAACCCTGACACACCCCTAATTCTAATCTCAACCCTAATCCCAACCGTAAATGTAATCCAAACCCTAACCCTAACTTTATCCCCAACCCTAACTTTATCCCCAACCCTAACTTTAGCCCCAACCCTATCCCTAACTTTAGCCCCACCCTAACTGTAGCTCCAACCCTAGCCCCAACCCTAACCCTAGCCCTAACCCTAACCCTAGCCCTAACCCTAGCCCTAACCCTAACCCTAGCCCTAACCCTAGCCCTAACCCTAGCCCTAACCTTAGCCCTAACCCTAGCCCTAACCCTAACCCTAACCCTAGCCCTAACCCTAGCCCTAATGGGAAAATGGAAATAAATACATTTTTTTAATTTTATTATTTTTCCCTAACTAAGGGGGTGATGAAGGGGGGTTTGATTTACTTTTATAGCGTTTTTTATATCGGATTTTTATGATTGGCAGCTGTCACACACTAAAAGACGCTTTTTATAGCAAAAAAGTTTTTGCGTCTCCATATTTTGAGACCTATAATTTTTCCGTATTTTGGTCCACAGAGTCATGTGAGGTCTTGTTTTTTGCGGGATGAGTTGACGTTATTATTGGTAACATTTTCGGACATGTGACAGTTTTTGATCATTTTTTATTCCGATTTTTGTGAGGCAGAATGTCCAAAAACCAGCTATTCATGAATTTCTTTTGGGGGAGGCGTTTATACCGTTCCACGTTTGGTAAAATTGATAAAGCAGTTTTATTCGTCGGGTCAGTACGATTACAGCGATATCTCATTTATATCATTTTTTTATGTTTTGGCGCTTTTATACGATAAAAACTATTTTATAGAAAAAATAATTATTTTGGCATCGCTTTATTCTGAGGACTATAACTTTTTTATTTTTTTGGTTATGATGCTATATGGTGGCTCGTTTTTTGTGGGACAAGATGACGTTTTCAGCGGTACCGTGGTTATTTATATCCATCTTTTTGATCGCGTGTTATTTCACTTTTTGTTCGGCAGTATGATAATAAAGCGTTGTTTTTTGGCTTGTTTTTTTTCTTTTTTCTTACGGTGTTCACTGAAGGGGTTAACTAGTGGGACAGTTTTATAGGTTGGGTCATTACGGACGCGGCGATACTAACTATGTGTACTTTTATTGTTTTTTTTTTTTTTTTAGATAAAGAAATGTATTTATGGGAATAATATATTTTTTTTTCTTCTTTATTTAGGAATTTTTTTTTAACTTTTTTTTTACACATGTGGAAATTTTTTTTTTAACTTTTTTACTTTGTCCCAGGGGGGGACATCACAGATCGCCGATCTGATAGTGTGCACAGCACTCTATCAGATCGGCGCTCTCACTCACATCGCTGCAGGCTGCAGCTTTCATCTGCAGCCTGCTCCGGACCCGGAAGTACTCCCTGCAGGACCCGGATGCAGCCCCGCGGCCATTTTGGATCCGGGGCCTGCAGGGAGGAGACGCTCGGTACAAGGTGAGTACATTCCCTTGTACCGATCGTCTCAGGGAAGCCCGCAGGGAGCCCCCTCCCTGCGCGATGCTTCCCTGTACCTTCGGTACACCGCGATCATGTTTGATCGCGGTGTTCCGGGGGGTTAATGTGCTGGGGGGCGGTCCGTGACCGCTCCTGGCACATAGTGCCGGATGTCAGCTGCGATAGGCAGCTGACACCCGGCCGCGATCGGCCGCGCTCCCCCCGTGAGCGCGGCCGATCGGCTATGACGTACTATCCCGTCACTGGGAATTAAGTCCCAGGTCACCTTGACGGGATAGTACGTCATATGGGATTAAGGGGTTAAGGATGATTTTTATTTGTAGAAGAGAGATTCAGAAAGATCTTTAGAAAGTGAGAAAATATGTGAAAAAAAAACTTGTATTGACCTAGCCTTCCCTTTACAAGTTAATGAAATTCAAGGGAAAAGAAAGTGGTCACTGGGGAGCGATGAGAGGGTCACAGTTAAAATTGAAAGCAAAGGGTCCACCGCAGCTCCAGCCGTTAACCTTCTAGGAGGATACAAAATGCAGTAAAGAATAGTAATAACGGTCCTAGGAGCGCTGGAAATGAGACCAAAACAAGGATTTTAGTGTTGAACCACAGCGCATTTCAACGGTTAAACCGTCTTCATCAGGTGGAAGTTTTACAAGTTAATGAGCACAAAGGGATTCTCCAGGAATAGGAAACAAAAATGAATAAAGAAAATGGATTGAATCATTTTCTGAATATCTCTAATTAGCACATGTCTTAAGGGTTTCTTCAATACATTTACAGAGTTCAAACCCGAAATGTGTAGGAAAATGTTCTTGCAGTGAAAATTCCCATTTAATACTGCTGATGATACTAAGGGCGATGAGGTAAGAGGATGTTCACACTGCTGTTCACCCTGTAGATCTACAAGAGCTGTCAGGGGTGCTGAGGTAAGAAGAGGCTGCTCATACTGCTCTACGCCATGTCTGATCTAATACTGGAGATGCCAGTGGTTGAAGTAAAAAGAGACCGCTCACACTGCTGTCCACCTTGTCTGATCTAACACTGGAGATATCGAGGGTGCTGAGTAAGGCCAGTGTCACACTTGCGAGTACAATGCGAGAAACTCGCGCATCAATACCCGGCTCTGCCGCTGGCACTTGGGACCGGAATGTGCGGCTGCATGTATTTCTATGCATCTGAATGCTCCGGTCCCGAGTGCCGGGTATTGATGCGAGAGACTCATGCGAGTTTCTCGCATTGCACTCGCAAGTGTGACCCCGGCCTAAAGAAGAGTCTACCCACAGTACTGTCAACTCTCTGTCTGATCTAGTACTAGAGATACCAGGATTGCTGAAGTAAGAGACTACCGATACTACAGTCCACCATGACTTTCTAATCTAATACTGAATATAACAGGAT
This sequence comes from Ranitomeya variabilis, assembly GCF_051348905.1. Taxonomy (NCBI): domain Eukaryota; kingdom Metazoa; phylum Chordata; class Amphibia; order Anura; family Dendrobatidae; genus Ranitomeya; species Ranitomeya variabilis. Next base: position 780,965,371 of record NC_135233.1, read on the forward strand.
TGCTGAGGTAGGTAAGAAGAGGCAGCCCACACTATGGTCCACCATGACTTTCTAATCTAACACTGGAGATACAAGGGTTGCTAAGGTAAGAAAATGCTTCTCACATTGGTGTCGACAATGACTTTATCTAGTACTGGAGTGCTGAGGTAAGAGGCTGCTCACACTGCTGTTTACCCTGTCTGAATGCTGAGTTGTTGTTGTGACTTGGAGATAACCTATACTTTGTGCTGTTTAGTTTTATCCAGGCCACAACTGTTCAACATTCAGAATGGCACAGTAGATAGAAGTATGAGCAGCCTCTTCTTACAGTATCTTCTGTTTTAAATCCGAATATTTAATGGGCGTATATCTTCCCACACATGGCGTGACAAGGTAGAGTTTTGACTAAACATGCTTCTTGGCACCTATGGTAACATTCTAGGACAGGTCAGTGTAACAGGACAGCAGTCATTTTATTTTTCTTTGCTGATAGCCTCCTTAGACAAATTTGGTTATGTAATTAACACCTTCCTGACATTCACATTGTATTTACAGCACTTGTCGGGTGCAGATGTATGGAGTGAGATCAGGAGCTGAGCTGTGTTACACAGCCGGCATCTGCCTGTAACAGTAGTGATCAGAACTAAACAGCTAAGATTGCTGCTATCAACCCCTTAAATACCACTAATAATCTCTGACAGCAAAATGGGCTAGGTTCCCACAATGAGCATTTGCTGTGCTTTTGATGCTGGGTATTTTGCTGTGGCACAAAAACACAGCAATTTACAGCTCCAGCAAAGTGGATGTCATTTATAGGAATTTCAGGCCCACTTTGCTCTTTTCTACTCAGTGTAAAGTGACCTGCAGAGCGATTCAAATTTGATCGATCGCAGCATTTAGCAGGCATGCAGAGGGAGAAAGCCCCCTCTGCTGTCCGGTCGGTGCCCCCACGATGGTATCACGAGGGACCGATCATTGATTTGGTCACCCGATGTCGTCGTGAGCTAGCAAACTTGGTGCACCACACTTATAGCATGGTGCAGCAAGTCTGTTTGTCGGTGCAGTGCTGACAGTTTGTGAAGCATAACAAAGTTCACCCTTTGCTATGCTTTACAAGCGATCCGACTGCAAAAAGTGAAAGTCCCATAGTGGGAAAAGTAAAAAAAGTGAAAAGAATCTTATAAAAATATATATTAAAAAAATCCCCAAATAATAATAAAATATATAGACTGTATATATGCTGTACCCATGCAAAACTATCTCACTAGTTAACCCCTTCAGTGAACAGCACAAAAAATAAATAAAAAAACGAAGCTTCATCATTATACCGGCGAACAAAAAGTTGAATAAAACATGATCCAAAAGATGAATGTAAATCAATATGGTATCTCTGAAAGCGACATCCTGTCCCACAAAAATCAAGAGACTATTCAGTTCCATCAGCGTAATAATAAAAAAGCTATAGCTTTCACAATAAAGCGATGCAAAAATATATATTTAAAAAAAATGATTTTTATTGTGTAAAAGCGCCAAAATATAAAAAAACTATATAAATGTGGTATCGCTGTAATCGTACTGACCTGACGAATAAAGCTGCCTTATCAATTTTACCACACGCAGAACAACATAAAAAATCAGAATAGAAAGTGATAAAAAAAAGTCATATGTCCAAAAATAATACCAATAAAAACATCAACTTGTCCTGCAAAAAAACAAGCCATAACAGGACTCTGTGGGCCAAAATAAGGAAAAATTATAGCTACCAAAATATAGTGATGCAACAGCTAGTTCTGGCAAAAAAGTGTCATTTAGTGTGTGACAGCAGCCAAACAAAAAAAATATATAAATCTGGTATTGCTGTAATCACACAATCCCGAAGAATAGTCACCTAATCACTAAGGAACAGCGTAAAAAATTAATAAAACCAATTCTTCACCTGCTATTGATTTGTTCATTCTGCCTCTCAAAGATCACAGCTATAATTATAATTTATCATTCACCCTGGGTTTCTGGGTAAATTTCTGAAATATTTGATTCAGATGGAACCCTCGGCGGAAGATTCCCTATAATGAGACAGATGGAGACACTGTGAATGCAGTCTGGCCTGTGATCTGGCAGTGTCTATCATTTTAGGCATGCATAAAAGCGCAGTCCTCAACAGTTTTATGTACTTCTGAAAAAAAAGGACATCACTGAACAGAGGTAACTCTACTGCCTCATTATAGTGAATAGATCCTTCAGGGGTTTCATCTGAATCACTTCACTCGGAGATTTTGATGGGAACCCCAAAGTAAGTACTCAGCATAGAACACAGGTGATGTGATCCGAAACATGTAAAATATTCCCAATAAAAGCTTCAATTCACAAAAAAGTCCACAATCAGGTCTGTCATCTGTACTGGTCACTACAACGGCAGTTTGCGATTTTCACTCAGCAATATCCACTGCTGCTTGTTTCTGGAAAACACTCATAGTGAAAATTATCACTACACCTGTAGATAAATTCCCAAAGGGATATAATTTCCAAAATTGGGTCACTTGAGGGAGGATTCTGCTGTTCTAGCACTTAGGGGCTCTATACATGGAGTCCGCAAACTATTCTAGGAAAATCTGCATTCCATCCCTTCAGCGCCTCGCCATGTGGCTAAGCAGTACTGTGCAGCCATGGAGGTTGTTGGGGGTTTTCACTGTTTAGGCACATCAGGGGCTCTCCAAATGTGAAATGTTACCTGCAGACCATTCCATCAAAGTATGAATTCTAAAACCGCACTCCTTCCTTTCTGACCTCTGCTGTGCCCCCAAACAGTAGTTTTTCCCCACATACTCAGGAGAAATTGAACAACAAATTTTGGGGTCCATTTTCTCAGGTGGATGCTCAGGCAGCGCAGGGCTGCGTATATAACAAAAAGGCCATGGCCCGGTCCTTTAAGGCAGGAGATCGGGTGTTGGTTTTGGTGCTCACAACTAGGGTTGAGCGACTTTTGCTTTTTTAGGATCGAGTCAGGTCTCGTGAAACCCGACTGTCTCGAAAGTCGGATCGTGTGAAATCGGCCGATTATTGTGAAAAGTCGGGGGCCAACCGAAACACGAAACCCAATGCAGGTCAATGGGGATTTTTTTTTTCTCTCTCTCTCTCTCTCTCTCTCTCTCTCTCTCTCTCTCTCTCTCTCTCTCTCTCTCTCCGTCCCAGCAAAGTTTGTGTTTCACTGTGCAAATCGCTATATCCCAAACATTAAATTGGCGGTTTTACCCCGTGACGCCGCACAAAGCAAGCCGGAACCTATGTCATCACGCTGCCCACACTCCTTCATTGGCTGAAAAAATGGCGGGGAAAGCGTCATATGAAACGCGACTTTGGCGCAAAGATCGCCGACCGCATGGCCGATCCCACAGTGGGATCGGGTCGGGTTTCATGAAACCCGACTTTGCTGAAAGTCGGCGACTTTGGAAAATGTCCAATCCGTTTCGCTCAACCCTACTCACAACTGAAAGTAAGCTTATGGCCAAGTTGCAAGGGCAGTATGAAGTTTGGGAAAAAGTGGGGGAAAAACTACCGAGTTTACCAGCCCGGGAAAAGGAAATCCGAACAGTTGTATCACGTTAATTTGTTGAAAGCGTGGAAGGACCAGGAGTGTATGCTTATGGAGGTGACTCTCGACTTGTCATCTGGGGACCCTCTAATGTCGGTCTGGACGGAGGTAGAGGTAAAGATAGACACCCTCTCGAAACAGCAGTGGTGAGAGGTGTGGAAATTGGTACAGAATATGTCATCCAGCATTGTCACCGAGTCTCATGTTAGGGTACGAATGAAATGGTACCATGTGCCCGAGGCCCGGTGACAAGCCATCGCATATCAGGTAAAATAAATGCTCCAACTGGTAGTAATCAAGGAATCTCGGAGTGACTGGGGTAGCCCAATTGTGCTAATCCTGAAGCCGGATGGATTATTACGATTCTGTAATGACTTCTGCAAATTAAATGAGGTGTTGAGATTCGACCTTTATCTAATGCCTCGGGTGCACGAGCTGATCGAGCGACTGGGTCAGGCCCAGTACTTTACCATGCTAGATCTGACCAAGGGTTATTGGCAGGTGCCTCTTATGGAGTTGGCAAAGGCCGCCTTCATAACTCTGGAGGGTCTGTACCACTATGTTCATCATTTGCGATGTACCGCAGGCTTCCACGGAATTTTCACCCTTTGAGCTAATGTATGGCAGGCATCCTAGGGGTCTGTTGGATGTAGCCAAAGAGACGTCGGAGAAGGAACCTATGCCACATAAGAGTGTCATTGAGCACGTGGCCAATATGCAGGACCGAATTGCAGCGGTCATGCCTTTTGTACTACATGGGGCCCCAGCCACATTCCAGAGGCTGATGGACATAGTGCTGGAACCCCATCAGAAGTATGCATCACTGTACTTGGATGACATCATCTTTAGTACTGACTGGCATACGCACTTGTCCCAGGTGCAAACGGTAGATTAGCTCAGAACCACGGGCTTAATGGTGAATCACAAGAAATGTGTGGTAGGGCTCATGGAATCCCGGTACTTGGGTTATGTGATTGGCCGTGGGGTTATCAAACACCAAATAAATAAAATCAAGGCCATTCAGAACTGGCCCCGACCTGTTACTACCAAACAGGTGAGAGCGTTTCTCGGGATCGTTGGGTATTACCGGAGGTTTATACCTAATTTTTCAGGGAGAACAACATCCCTTACCGATCTCCTCAAGGGAAAGAAGTCAGTCATGATTCAGTGGAACCCCCAGGTGGAGCAAGTGTACCAATCCATGAAGGTGGCACTGTCCGGACAACCCGTCCTCATTAGCTTCAACTTTCACAAACGCTTCATCGTACAGACAGATGCCTCTAATGTGGGCCTAGGAGCGGTCTTGTCACAGGAGGTGACATAGGGTATGGATCACGAACCGTAATCTGGTTTAACTCCCTGAAATCCAGACACGGGCGTAGTCCGCCATCTTTCTTCTTAACGAAGAAGAACCCCGCTGCCACTGGCGAGGACGAAGGCCTGATGTGCCCTTTGCTCAAACTCTCAGCAATGTAGTCTTTTAAAGCTTGCCTCTCAGGACCAGAGATGTTAAACATCCTAGCTTTCAGCAATTTGGCCCCTGGTTTAAACCTAATAGTACAGTCATAGGGTCGATATGGTGGCAATTCTGAGCAACCCTTCTCAGAGAACACATCTGCGAAATCCAGCAGTGACTCAGGAATGCTAGGAGTCACAGCGGACACACGTGGCCAGGCAATTCTCCTGGCAGAATCCGCTCCACTAAATTATGTCCTGAGTTTTCCAGTCAATCACTGGGTTGTGCATAGACAACCATGGAAAACCCAGAACCATTTGTGCAGGAAGATTACTGAGCACCCTACATGTAACTTGCTCAGAATGTAGGACCCCAATGTGGAGTTTAACCTCAGCCACAAACTCAGTAATCTCCCCCTGTGGGAGTGGAGTAGCATTGATGGTGACCACCCGGATAGGATGAGGCAGTTTTTCGACTGTGAACCCGGCCGTGCGCGCAAACTCCTCATCAATGAGATTAGTGGCCGACCCACTATCCACAAAAACAGTGATTGGCAGCTCTCTGCCAGCGACCATAACTCTGGCAGGGAGCCTACATTGAGAGACCACCATGGAGGATATGCATAAGCTCAGATTGGTCTCCTCCACACCCTCTGAGCTTAGTAGGTTTCCGCCGTTGCGCTTTTCTTAGAAAACAGAGGACAATTATTTATATAATGCCCTTTTTTACCACAGCAAAAACAGGCTCCCTGCTTCCTGAGTGAGGGGGCTCGATGATGTGACACCCCTGCGATTTCAATAGGCTCTGTGGGCTCACCTGCAGCAACCTCACGTGCACCTACGCCCTCCCCCATAAGCGGCGTCTCTTGCACCCCCTGATGCAAACGGCGATCAATGCGGACAACAAGACTGTTGTGATTTTGCTTTTTGCTCCCTCTAGTGGTCATTAGTAATTTGACTCTGGAGCTTCTGTCTTTTCCTATATCCTCACCTGGGCCGTTAGTTCAGGGGCGTTGCTATATAAGCTCCCTGGACCTTCAGTTCTATGCCTGGCATCGTTGAAATCAGAGCTAATCTGTTGTGCTCTTGTCCTATGATCCTGGTTCCTGTATTTCAAGCTAAGTCTGCTTCCTTGCTTTTTGCTTTTGTTTTGTTTGGTATTTTTGTCCAGCTTGTTCCAATCTGTATCCTGACCTTTGCTGGAAGCTCTAGGGGGCTGGTGTTCTCCCCCCGGACCGTTAGACGGTTCGGGGGTTCTTGAATCTCCAGCGTGGATTTTTATAGGGTTTTTGTTGACCAGATAAGTTATCTTGCTATATTCTGCTATTAGTAAGCTGGCCTCTCTTTGCTGAACCTGGTTCATTTCTGTGTTTGTCATTTCCTCTTACCTCACCGTTATTATTTGTGGGGGGCTTGTATCTTGCTTTGGGGTCCCTTTCTCTGGAGGCAAGAGAGGTCTTTGTTTTCTTCTCCTAGGGGTAGTTAGATTCTCCGGCTGGCGCAAGTCATCTAGCGATCCGTAGGCATGATCCCCGGCTACTTCTAGTGTTGGCGTTAGGAGTAGCTATTTGGTCAACCCAGTTACCACAGCCCTATGAGCTGGATTTTTGAATCTCGCAGACTTACACGTTCCTCTGAGACCCTGTCCACTGGGGTCATAACAGTATGCCAGGCCAGTATTAAATGTTTAATGCATTGCAGAAGTGGGATTATAAGAAAGAAAATTTTGAGGGTTTTTTTTCCCTCTCTCTTTTTTTTTTTTTTTTCTTTTCCCCTTTACCTCAGAGTGGCTTAAGCTTGCTGCAGACATGAATGTCCAGACCTTGATTACAAGTGTGGACCAGCTTGCCGCTCGTGTGCAGGGTATACAAGATTATGTTACCAGAAATCCTAGGTCTGAACCCAAGATTCCGATTCCTGAACTGTTTTCAGGAGACCGATTTAAGTTTAGGAATTTCAGGAATAATTGTAAATTGTTTTTGTCCCTGAAACCTTGTTCGTCTGGAGACTCTGCTCAACAAGTAAAAATTGTTATTTCATTCTTACGGGGTGACCCTCAAGATTGGGCTTTTTCGTTGGCGCCAGGAGATCCGGCATTGGCTGATATTGATGCGTTTTTTCTGGCGCTCGGTTTACTTTATGAGGAACCCAATCTTGAGATTCAGGCAGAGAAAGCCTTGCTGGCTATGTCTCAGGGCCAGGACGAAGCTGAGGTGTATTGCCAAAAATTTCGGAAATGGTCCGTGCTGACACATTGGAACGAGTGTGCACTGGCCGCTAATTTTAGAAATGGCCTTTCTGAGGCCATTAAGAATGTTATGGTGGGTTTTCCCATTCCCACAGGTCTGAATGATACCATGTCCCTGGCTATTCAAATTGACCGGCGGTTGCGGGAGCGCAAAACCGCAAATTCCCTCATGTTGTTGTCTGAACAGACACCTGATGTGATGCAATGTGATAGAAAAACCGCAAATTCCCTCATGGTGTTGTCTGAACGGACACCTGATTTGATGCAATGTGATAGAATCCTGACTAGAAATGAGAGGAAAATTCATAGACGCCGGAATGGCTTGTGCTACTACTGTGGTGATTCTACACATGTTATCTCAGCATGCTCTAAACGTATATCTAAGGTTGTTTGTCCTGTCACCGTTGGTAATTTGCATCCTAAGTTTATTCTGTCTGTAACTTTGATTTGCTCACTGTCATCTTATCCTGTCATGGCGTTTGTAGATTCAGGTGCTGCCCTGAGTCTTATGGATCTCTCATTTGCTAAGCGCTGTGGTTTTATTCTTGAACCATTAGAAAATCCTATCCCTCTTAGGGGTATTGATGCTACGCCATTAGCAGAAAATAAACCGCAGTATTGGACACAGGTTACCATGTGCATGACTCCTGAACACCGCGAGGTGATACGTTTTCTCGTTCTACATAAAATGCATGATTTGGTTGTTTTGGGGCTGCCATGGTTACAGACCCATAATCCAGTCCTTGACTGGAAGGCTATGTCAGTGTCTAGTTGGGGCTGTCGTGGTATTCATGAGGATTCCCTGCCTGTGTCTATTGCTTCTTCTACGCCTTCGGAAGTTCCGGAGTATTTGTCTGACTATCAGGATGTCTTTAGCGAGTCCAGGTCAAGTGCATTGCCTCCTCATAGGGAATGTGACTGTGCAATAGATTTGATTCCAGGCAGTAAATTTCCTAAGGGAAGACTGTTTAATCTGTCGATACCTGAACATACCGCTATGCGTTCATATATCAAGGAGTCTCTGGAGAAAGGACACATCCGTCCGTCTTCTTCCCCTCTTGGTGCGGGATTCTTTTTTGTGGCTAAAAAGGACGGATCTTTGAGGCCTTGTATTGACTATCGGCTTTTAAATAAGATCACTGTCAAATTTCAGTATCCTTTGCCGCTGTTGTCTGACTTGTTTGCCCGGATTAAAGGTGCCAAGTGGTTTACCAAGATAGACCTTCGTGGTGCGTACAACCTTGTGCGCATTAAGCAAGGGGATGAATGGAAAACCGCATTCAATACGCCCGAAGGTCATTTTGAGTACTTGGTGATGCCTTTTGGGCTCTCTAATGCCCCTTCAGTTTTTCAGTCCTTTATGCATGACATTTTCCGGAACTATCTGGATAAATTTTTGATCGTTTATCTGGATGATATTCTGGTTTTTTCTGATAATTGGGACTCGCATGTGGAGCAGGTCAGGATGGTCTTTAAAATTTTGCGTGAAAATTCTTTGTTTGTCAAGGGCTCAAAGTGTCTTTTTGGTGTACAGAAGGTTCCCTTTTTGGGGTTCATTTTTTCCCCTTCTGCTGTGGAGATGGACCCAGTCAAGGTCCGAGCTATTCTTGATTGGACTCAGCCCTCGTCAGTTAAGAGTCTTCAGAAGTTCTTGGGTTTCGCTAACTTCTACCGTCGTTTTATCGCTAACTTTTCTAGCATTGTGAAACCTTTGACGGATATGACCAAGAAGGGCTCCGATGTGGTTAATTGGGCTCCTGCTGCCGTGGAGGCTTTCCAGGAGTTGAAACGTCGGTTTACTTCGGCGCCTGTTTTGTGCCAGCCTGATGTCTCGCTTCCCTTTCAGGTTGAGGTGGATGCTTCAGAGATTGGAGCAGGGGCCGTTTTGTCGCAGAGAGGCCCTGGTTGCTCTGTTATGAGACCTTGCGCCTTTTTCTCTAGGAAGTTTTCGCCTGCGGAGCGAAATTATGATGTGGGCAATCGGGAGTTGTTGGCCATGAAATGGGCATTTGAGGAGTGGCGTCATTGGCTCGAGGGTGCTAAGCATCGTGTGGTGGTCTTGACTGATCACAAAAATCTGATGTATCTCGAGTCTGCTAAACGCCTGAATCCTAGACAGGCCCGCTGGTCATTGTTTTTCTCCCGTTTTGACTTTGTTGTCTCGTATTTACCAGGTTCAAAAAATGTGAAGGCCGATGCTCTTTCCAGGAGCTTTGTGCCTGATGCTCCTGGAGTCGCTGAACCTGTTGGTATTCTTAAGGATGGTATTATCTTGTCAGCTATTTCTCCAGATCTGCGACGTGTGTTGCAGAGATTTCAGGCTGATAGGCCTGATTCTTGTCCACCTGACAGACTGTTTGTGCCTGATAAGTGGACCAGCAGAGTCATTTCCGAGGTTCATTCCTCGGTGTTGGCAGGTCACCCAGGAATTTTTGGCACCAGAGATCTGGTGGCCAGATCCTTTTGGTGGCCTTCCTTGTCTAGGGATGTGCGGTCATTTGTACAGTCCTGTGGGACTTGTGCTCGAGCTAAGCCTTGCTGTTCTCGTGCCAGCGGGTTGCTCTTGCCCTTGCCTGTCCCTAAGAGACCTTGGACACATATCTCCATGGATTTCATTTCTGATCTTCCGGTGTCTCAAGGCATGTCTGTTATCTGGGTGATATGTGATCGCTTCTCCAAGATGGTCCATTTGGTTCCTTTGCCTAAGCTGCCTTCCTCTTCCGATCTGGTTCCTGTGTTTTTCCAGAACGTGGTTCGTTTGCACGGCATCCCTGAGAATATTGTGTCAGACAGAGGATCCCAGTTCGTTTCCAGATTCTGGCGATCCTTTTGTAGTAGGATGGGCATTGACTTGTCGTTTTCGTCTGCTTTCCATCCTCAGACTAATGGACAGACGGAGCAAACTAATCAGACTTTGGAGGCTTATTTGAGGTGTTTTGTCTCTGCTGATCAGGACGATTGGGTGACCTTCTTGCCGTTGGCTGAGTTTGCCCTTAATAATCGGGCTAGTTCCGCCACCTTGGTTTCGCCATTTTTCTGCAACTCTGGTTTCCACCCTCGTTTTTCTTCGGGTCATGTGGAACCTTCTGACTGCCCTGGGGTGGATTCTGTGGTGGATAGGTTGCAGCGGATCTGGAATCTTGTGGTGGACAACTTGAAGTTGTCACAGGAGAGGGCTCAGCGCTTTGCAAACCGCCGCCGCGGTGTGGGTCCCCGACTACGTGTTGGGGATTTGGTGTGGCTTTCTTCCCGCTTTGTTCCTATGAAGGTTTCCTCTCCCAAATTTAAACCTCGTTTTATTGGTCCTTACAAGATATTGGAAATCCTTAATCCTGTATCCTTTCGCCTGGATCTTCCTGTGTCGTTTGCTATCCACAACGTGTTTCATAGGTCCTTGTTGCGGCGGTACGTTGTGCCTGTGGTTCCTTCTGCTGAGCCTCCTGCTCCGGTGTTGGTCGAGGGCGAGTTGGAGTACGTGGTGGAGAAGATCTGGGATTCTCGTCTCTCCAGGCGGAGGCTTCAGTACCTGGTCAAGTGGAAGGGCTATGGTCAGGAAGATAATTCCTGGGTGGTCGCCTCTGATGTTCATGCGGCCGATTTAGTTCGTGCCTTTCACGCCGCTCGTCCTGATCGCCCTGGTGGTTGTGGTGAGGGTTCGGTGACCCCTCACTAAGGGGGGGGTACTGTTGTGATTTTGCTTTTTGCTCCCTCTAGTGGTCATTAGTGATTTGACTCTGGAGCTTCTGTCTTTTCCTATATCCTCACCTGGGCCGTTAGTTCAGGGGCGTTGCTATATAAGCTCCCTGGACCTTCAGTTCTATGCCTGGCATCGTTGAAATCAGAGCTAATCTGTTGTGCTCTTGTCCTATGATCCTGGTTCCTGTATTTCAAGCTAAGTCTGCTTCCTTGCTTTTTGCTTTTGTTTTGTTTGGTATTTTTGTCCAGCTTGTTCCAATCTGTATCCTGACCTTTGCTGGAAGCTCTAGGGGGCTGGTGTTCTCCCCCCGGACCGTTAGACGGTTCGGGGGTTCTTGAATCTCCAGCGTGGATTTTTATAGGGTTTTTGTTGACCAGATAAGTTATCTTGCTATATTCTGCTATTAGTAAGCTGGCCTCTCTTTGCTGAACCTGGTTCATTTCTGTGTTTGTCATTTCCTCTTACCTCACCGTTATTATTTGTGGGGGGCTTGTATCTTGCTTTGGGGTCCCTTTCTCTGGAGGCAAGAGAGGTCTTTGTTTTCTTCTCCTAGGGGTAGTTAGATTCTCCGGCTGGCGCAAGTCATCTAGCGATCCGTAGGCATGATCCCCGGCTACTTCTAGTGTTGGCGTTAGGAGTAGCTATTTGGTCAACCCAGTTACCACAGCCCTATGAGCTGGATTTTTGAATCTCGCAGACTTACACGTTCCTCTGAGACCCTGTCCACTGGGGTCATAACAAAGACTCATGGCAGACTCTAGAGAAGCAGGAGTCTCATACATCAGGAGGGCTTGTTTAACCCTTCTCGAAACCCCATGTACAAACTGACTCCGCAGCGCAGGGTCATTCCATTGTGTGTCCACTGCCCAGCGGCGAAATTCAGAACAGTAATCCTCCGCCATTCGCTCCCCCTGGCAGAGAGCGCGTATTTTAGATTCTGCTAGAGCCAATCTGTCAGGATCATCATATATGAGTCCAAGAGCAGAAAAAAAAACTCCACTGAGTTAAATGCAGCTGAATCAGATGGTAATGAAAATGCCCATGCTTGGGGGTCTCCGTTCAGTAATGACAATACCAGGCCCACACGCTGAGCCTCATTACCTGAGGAAACCGGGTGCATACGAAAATATAATTTGCAAGCTTCACCAAAAACAACAAATTTACTGCGATCCCCAGCAAACCTCTCAGGTAAAGGGATCTTTGGCTCAGCAACTCTACCTGCAGTTTCAGCTTGCACATTAGATACTACAAGACCCTGTTGCTGAACTGCCCCCCTTCAACTCAGTGACCTGTAAGGACAACGCCTCAAACTGGCGGGTTATGGAAGTCATGGGATCCATGGCATCCAAAATTTATTTAGGCCGATTATAATGTCACGGGGGTACTGGGTAGACTACAGCTGATTACCCGGGCCCCTGTGATATCCCTCAGACTAGGGAAAACCCTATCTGTCCCTCTCCCAGACTTTACACTGATGGTGTGCTTGTCTGGGCCGCCAGGCCTGACCCTGACTCCTGTTTCAGCCCTATGCTGAAACCTCCACCCACCACCCAGTGATTAGACCACACACCAACCTTCACAGAAAGCACAGACAGGGAAAACTAAAAAAAGCACCACGCACACAGGAAAACACTATAATGTGCACAGGGCAAAACAAACACAAATATAGGAAGGAGAAATATGACAAAGGATAATACACCACCAGATACGATATTTCTTCTCCTAGACCACCACTCCAGACCGAGATCACCAGGCACAAGATACAAGCTATAATCGGCGACACCCAAAGTCCAGAATGGCTATTTAAAGGCCACGGGCGTGACCAAGCCTCCAACCAGATTACCAGCTAGATTAACCCCGGACAACCTGGATAAAATCTAGCTGGCGCCACTGAGCGTATAGTGGACGAATGTGGAATTACCGCTGTCTGTCGGACGCCCTAGTGTGAATAGCATCCGACATGACAGTGGGCCATTTATATGGATAGACCTGGGTGGACCATTTATAAAGTTGGATCCAAAATAGCCGACTTCAAAATGGCCACCTTGGTCACCACCCATCTTGAAAAGCTTTCCCCCTCCCATATTATAATGTGCCACAAACAGGAAGTTGATATCGCAAACCATTCCCATTTTATTTAGGTGTATCCATATACATGGCCCACCCTGTATTATATAGAGTCATTACAACCAGTGATCTATTTTAAGTGTTTATTTCTGTTTATGTTGATGATTATGGCTTACAGCCAATGAAAACCCAAAAGTCATAATCTCAGTAAATCAGATTAATTAACAAAAAACATCTGCAAAGGCTTCCTAAGCATTTAAAAAGGTCCCTTAGTCTGTTTCAGTAAGCTCCACAATCATGGAGAAGACTGCTGACTTGACAGATGTCCAGAAGGCAGTTATTGACACAATCCACAAGGAGGGTAAGCCACAAAAGGTCATTGCTAAAAAAACTGGCTATTCAGAGTGCCGTATCCAAGCATATTAGTGGAAAGTTGAGTGAAAGGAAAAAGTGTGGCAGAAAAAGGTGCATAAGCAACTGAGATAACCGCAGCCTTGAAAGGATTGTTAAGAAAAGTGCAATTTAGCAATTTTTCCTCCCCGATGTCATGAGACTCATTAGTGTTACAAGGTCTCAGGTTTCAATGGGAAGCAGGTGTCTAAATTGTGGTGTTATCGCTCTCACACTCAAACTTGTCACTGGAAGTTTAACATGGCGCCTCATGGCAAAGGATCCTCTGAGGATCTGAAAAAGGTTGTTGCCCTACATAAAGATGGCCTAGGCTTAACGAAGATTGCCATCACCCTGACACTGAGCTGCAGCATATTGGCCAGGATCATACATCACCATTTAACAAAACCGGTTCCACTCAGAACTGGCCTTACCATGGTCAAAGAAAGAAGTTGATAGCACATGCTCAACGTCATATCCATCTTGAAAATACAGTACAGACCAAAAGTTTGGACACACCTTCTCATTTAAAGATTTTTCTGTATTTTCATGACTATGAAAATTGTACATTCACACTGAAGGCATCAAAACTATGAATTAACACATGTTTAATTATATACTTAACAAAAAAGTGTGAAACAACTAAAAATATGTCTTATATTCTAGATTCTTCAAAGTAGCCACCTTTTGCTTTGATGACTGCTTTGCACACTTTTGGCATTCTCTTGATGAGCCTCAAGAGGTAGTCACCGGAAATGGTCTTCCAACAATCTTGAAGGAGTTCCCAGAGATGCTTAGCACTTGTTGGTCCTTTTGCCTTCACTCTGTGGTCCAGCTCACCCCAAACCATCTTGATTGGGTTCAGGTCTGGTGACTGTGGAGGCCAGGTCATCTGGCGTAGCACCCCATCACTCTCCTTCTTGGTCAAATAGCCCTTACACAGCCTGGAGGTGTGTTTGGGGTCATTGTCCTGTTGAAAAATAAATGATGGTCCAACTAAATGCAAACTGGATGGAATAGCATGCCGCTGCAAGATGCTGTGGTATCCATGCTGGTTCAGTATGCCTTCAATTTTGAATAAATCCCCAACAGTGTCACCAGCAAAGCACCCCCACACCATCACACCTCCTCCATGCTTCACAGTGGGAACCAGGAATGTAGAGTCCATCCATTCACCTTTTCTGCATCGCACAAAGACACGGTGGTTGGAACCAAAGATCTCAAATTTGGACTCATCAGACCAAAGAACAGATTTCCACTGGTCTAATGCCCACTCCTTGTGTTCTTTAGCCCAAGCAAGTCTCTTCTGCTTGTTGCCTGTCCTTATCAGTGGTTTCCTAGCAGCTATTTTACCATGAAGGCCTGCAGCACAAAGTCTCCTCTTAACAGTTGTTGTAGAGATGTGTCTGCTGCTAGAACTCTGTGTAGCATTGACCTGGTCTCTAATCTGAGCTGTTGTTAACCTGTGATTTCTGAGGCTGGTGACTCAGATAAACTTATCCTCAGAAGCAGAGGTGACTCTTGGTCTTCCTTTCCTGGGGCGGTCCTCATGTGAGTCAGTTTCTTTGTAGCGCTTGATGGTTTTTGCCACTCCACTTGGGGATACTTTTTCAAAGTTTTCCCTAGTTTTCGGACTGACTGACCTTCTTTTCTTAAAGTAATGATGGCCACTCGTTTTTCTTAACTTAGCTGCTTCTTTCTTGCCATAATACAAATTCTAACAGCCTATTCAGTAGGACTATCAGCTGTGTATTCACCATACTTCTGCACAACACAACTGATGGTCCCAACCCCATTTATAAGGCAAGAAATCCCACTTATTAAACCCAACAGGGCACACCTGTGAGGTGAAAAACATTCCTGGTGACTAGCTCTTGAAGCTCATCAAGAGAATGCCAAGAGTGTGCAAAGCAGTCATCAAAGCAAAAGGTGGCTACTTTGAAGAACCTAGAATATAAGACATTTTGTTAAGTATATAATTCCACATATGTTAATTCATAGTTTTGATGCCTTCAGTGTGAATGTACAATTTTCATAGTCATGAAAATACAGAAAAATCTTTAAATGAGAAGGTGTGTCCAAACTTTTGGTCTGTACTGTAAATGTAAGAGTGCTACCAGCATTGCTACAGAGATTAAAGGGGTGGTGAGGTCAGCCAGTCGGTGCTCAGACCATACGCTGCTCACTGCATCAAATTGGTCTGCATGGTTGTCGTCCCAGAAGGAAGCTTCTTCTAAAGATGATCCACAAGAAAATTCACCATCAGTTAGCTGAAGACAAGCAGACTTAAGGACATGGCTTACTGAAACCATGTCCTGTGGTCTGATGAGACCAATATAAGCTTATTTGGTTCAGATGGTGTCAAGCGTGTGTGGCAGCAACCAGGTGAGTACAAAGACAAGTGCAGGGTTGGACTGGAGCATCGGGACACCGGATGATTCACTGGGCCCCACTGGTTTCAACTGAATATGCCTCCCCTCTCAACTTGGAGGCTTTCTTGCCCTGTCTGTTTTAACTGTTTTTATAAGTAAATTCCTTTCTAAATTTGAATACTAATAAAATATACTTGTTTTAATCCTGTTTGGATTCACTTCTTGTCAGTTGGGATGAATCCCCATCTGACCTAGTTTGTTTATGTACTTCGAAGTGCCCAACATCTATGAACCTTTGCATAAAACGGAGAAAATTGAGTCAAAAAATACCAATTTTTTTTATTATTAAAGATCAAAAACATATGTAAATAATTACAAACAATTACTACATGGGTTTCTTATAAGTGAATCAATGAAAAATCCATGGGTGTAATGAATGGCCAAAGAAAAGGTCAGGAAAAGGAAATTGCAAGCAAAGACAGTAAGACTGCAGGTATTGGATTTACCATGTGATGGATACATGTGCTTGAAAGTATGTAACAGGCATAAAGTGCAAAAGTTCTATTCAAGTCACAGCACCGTCAATATATTGATCACTATATAGCTCAGTGTGCCTGCCATTCCTACGTTAGTATGACATTGTTGAGGGAGGATCTAAATTGATCCTTCACGGTTAACTCAGTGATTTCCAAATTAATCTACAGGGCGTTGCCCGCAACTGAAAATGACCAGACTGAGACGTGTGCCTCTGTATGGGGGATCGAGCAGATCTCTGGCCCCCGTTTTATTGTGTATCGCTTTTCATAATCATAGAAATTATACTTTAACCAATCAGCATTAAGAACACGCTCACAGTTCTTAACCTATAAGAATGCAGGAAAAACTTAACCCATGAGAATAAAGAAAAACAGGAAACTACATATATGGTCATATCTTCTTGGCATAGTATGTGTTTTTCTAACAGGTGCCTCAGTCTTGTATAGCGATACACCCCCGAATGTATTATCTGGCTCGAGTCAGAAGACTCAAGGTCTTTATACCAATTATGAACCATAGCCTAGTTGCATACCAGGCTTGTGAACAACAAGATAAAGTTACTTCATGGCAGCTATAACCTTTTACCTAATTAAATAACAGAATTTATCTTTAACAACAAGAAAATGGAGTCAAAAATCTTTCTTAATTTGTCCCTTCACAACATCAGTACAAAAGGGGAATAATTACCTATCAGCATTGAAGATTTCAGCCTAGACCTCGGCCATGTACCCTGATGCGCGTTTCGCATGCAAATAGTCTCGCTACCTCAGGGGGCGTTGCCTAAGTTCAATCTCAGTCCCGTGTTTCTAGTAAGCCGTTCTGGTCATATGACAGCTCGGTTGCCCATCAATGATATGCTAAAGTGCACACACTGCACGTCCCGTAGTCATGCCAACCCACACTGCAGAGTGGGCATCCCAAACTCGATCACGTAAGCCGGCGCCTAGCTCCTCACCTCGCTGAAACAAGCAGGACGGCAGTCCGGAGGTGGGCAGGAAGAGAACACAGGACATGGTGCATGAAAAAGGTACTATTAAATGCAATATACCAGCGAGGGCTAGAAATAACAAAATATATGTGCACAATAAATCTTTAAAATAAACTTGCTCAATGAACAATGTGTGAACAAGGTGATAAAGTACATGGTGCCAGTATTAAGAATATTACAAATCCATAATAATAAATAATAACAAAGAATAATAATGTATACTAGTGAAAAGTAATCCACCCATGTATAAGCCAAAAATGTATCAAAAAATTGAACAGATACACTTATTATTAATCTAAAATAATAAACACATGCGAAGAGGATAGGAAAAAGGGGGGCATAGTAGGGCAACAATGTCCAATCCAATATAGGGACATAATTACAAAGGGAAACAATATACAACCTAAGATATATCAGTGTTCCCCATGGTTAATGGAACATTGGGAACTTATTAAAAATAATGGAAATGAGGCCAAAAAATGTTTTCACACATTGTCCCTTCACAATGAAATATAATTGCCTCACCCGCTGTTATACTATTCAAATAGCTCATATGTCAATCCCCCAGTCCATTAACCATGTTGATCTATTCAAAATGTTTCCACATAAACAAAGTAATCCAAATTACTTGAGATGGTATTAGATTGGAAAGTCACAAGAATTTTTTTTTTCTTTTGTATCCAGAAAATTCTACTGTTCTTCAATAATAATAATAATGTATGTTGCCACGTATATGATTTTCTGGTAAAAATCTCTTATATGATAGTCCAATCCTCCTGTCATGTGGATATGAGCAAGATGTTTCAAGCTAAGTAAAGTAAATAATAAAATAATTAAAAACAAAAAAACTGAAAACATCCATTAAAATAACTGGAAGGTGAGTGGTGAAGACAATGAAAAGAGGAAAAAAGATTAATTAAACAAGGGGATAAAGCCATATAAGGAATTTCACAAAAAGGAGGAAAATCCTTGTGTTTTGTTGAGCCCTATGGGGGTCATAGTGCCCAATGTGGTAATCCATCTGCATTCTTTCTGAGCAAGAAGGCGTTTGATGTCACCCCCCCGATACCACATTGGACATGTTCAATGCCCCTTACCAAAAGAGACCCAGGGTTACATTTATGATGTTGATTAAAATGGCGTGGTATCGTTTTAAGTTGTAATATATCAGTCTCTGTTTCCGCCGCCATGTCTTGTACATGTTCCTGCGTTCGTTTACCCAGGCATCTCAATGTCAAGCCAATATAGATTTTGGGAAACTGCATTTTTTGTAATATGTAACCTGAGTTGTGTTACAGGTAATATGTTGTTTAATGGAAAAACTCCTTCTCCCATCAGCTGATTGAAAGTCAGTAGCACGACAGATATTTTTGCAGGAAATACAGTTCCCACAAGGGAAGCATCCTGAAGGAGGGCCCATTGAGCCAAAGACATTTTTAGTAACTGAAGGGATATAATGACTGGACACCAACATGTCACTCAGATACCTACTTCTTCTTGATGTCATCATAGGGTATTCAGTTAAACACTTGGAAAGTATAGGGTCAGTCATCAAAACACTTAAATGTTTGTGGAGACAGCTATTCATTGTGGCCCACTCCCCATTGTATGTTGAAATAAAATGAATTACTTCATCCTTAGTACCTTTTTTCTTATGTGGACGTAGAAGAGCATCACGTGATCGAGATTTGGCCTTGAGGCAACCCTTTTTAATGCATCTGTTACTGTATCCACTTGCCCTAAATCTTCCATGAAGATCAGATGCCTGAACTTCAAATTTGGATTCAGAGGAGCAGATCCACCTCATCCTGAGATGTTGACCAACCGGGATGGCCCTAATGGTGCTATAGGGATGGCCCGACCAAGCCCACACGAAATGCTTCATACATGATGTCCCCAAGTGGAGATTATGGGTAAGAGCAGCTTCTAGCATGGTTCACAGTGATTTTGTTCCCTTAAAGTGATAGGCACGTTCATTTTACTTTGGTTACATGAATAGCTTGTGGTGACTTTTTCTCCCACCATCTCATTTTTTGCTGCACCTTTATTTGATTTACCATTATTTCTATTACATTTTGGTGGGTAGCATGAGATGGTGGGTGTCTTTGTCTCCATTGAGTTTCATAGTTATATGGGAACAATCATTGATTATATGCACTGGCACTTTTAATCATTCTGTTGCTACTTTCTGCTCTTTCCTACCACTATAATTTAGGTGGACCCTTTGTGGTACATCTGTGATATCATTCATCTAACTTTGTCTTTGACTTGATTATTACTATATTCTTGTTGTGCTTTACATGTTTTTAGAATACATTTTGATACTATTTTATTTTTGGGATGTTTTTTGCTCTTTTTTCCTTTTGGTATGGTCATTCTTTTCTTTATTTGGCTGGAACATATTTTAACATGTCAATCAAAGTTTTATTCATCCTTTCACACAGTCCATTGCATTGGGGATGGTACGCAGTTGTGCGGTTTCTTGCAGCCATGGAGTGCACACAGTTTTTGGAATAACTCAAATGCGGGACCTTGATCTGTCAGGATCTGCTTGGGGTGTCCATGAGGCCTTACAAAATGTTTCCAAAATACTATGGCAGTGGTCCAGACAGTCTGATCTCTGATAGGCACAGCCACAATGAATTTAGTATAGTGATCGATAATGGTCAGAGCATAGAGATATCCAGTACGACTGGGTTGCAATTTCACATGGTCAAGGGCAACAAGCTCCAGAGGATGGTGAGTTTCAATGGGATGCAGCGGGACTCTTTGTTCCATACCTTCTTGGCTACTTAGAGTACATGAAACACATTCTCTGCACCATTTTCCAATGTCTTGGCGCATTCCTATCCAATAGAAGCATTCCCGGATGGTCATCTCAGTCTTTTGGCAGCCAAAGTGTCCTGATTGGTTGTGATAGGTCTCTAGGATGAGGCTGGCATCTTGTCTGGGCATGACTACTTGAACCACTCTTTTGTGAGTGTGGGGGTTCACGGTGCATCGAACAAGCACTCCTTTGTGGAACTGCAGATGTTTTTTCTGTCACCATAATTGACACGAGTTCTGGATCAGATTGTTTATGGCCCACGGGCAGTTTGAGGGTCTAGATTCTAGCAACTTCCGTAGGATTCTGAAAGTTCTGCTCTCCTTCTGGATTTCAGCCCAATCGTGACTCATGACTCACCGTGGATTTGAGGCTAGGTTTGGAAACTGGGTTCCTTTTGACTCTCCGCACATTCTGTTCAGCAACATAGGAATAGAAGGTAGGCATTTCTACTTCTTCCCACTTGTCTTCGTCATAACAGTGTGTTTCAGTTGTGAACAATCTGGACAGGGCATCAGCATTGGCATTTGATCGCCCTGCTTGGTACTTTAGGATAAATTGGCAGTTAGCCAAGCGAGAAGCCCAACTCTGCTCAAGGGCTCCAAGTTTAGCAGTCTGTAACTGGAATAATGGGTTATTGTCAGTGAAAGTGATGAAGGCGGTTGCAGCCAAGTAATACTTACATTTTTCAGTGATGGCCCACACTAATGCAAGAAATTACAACTTAAACGAACTGTAGTTCGGATCATTTTTCTCGGTTGGCCGGAGGGATCTGCTGGCATAAGCTATAACTTTTTCTTTGTGAGCTAGCACTGCACATAGTCCCAGGTAGCTGGCATCTGTATACAGGTGGAAGGGGATATTGCAGTCTGGGTAGGCAACAATTGGGGCTTCAGTTAACTTCCTCTTAAGTTCTTGGAAGGACTATTCTAGCTCTGGAGTCCATTCAATAGAGGGGCTTTTGTACGTCTTCCAGCACGGTTGTCCTTTTAGGACGTCTTGGAAGGGGGCAGCAATTTGAGTGAAGTTTTTGATGAATCTTCTGTAGTAGCTAGCAAATCCGAGGAATCCGCGAACTTCTTAAATGGTAGTTGGGATAGGCCAATCTTTTACCACAGCAATATTCTCAAGATCTGGAATAACTCCTTCTGCACTAACTACATGCCCTAGATATTGAACCTTGGATTTTAGACGATGGCAGTTGGATGGTTTGACTTTCAGGCCATGCTCGACTAGAACTTCAAAGACCTCAGCAAGATGCTGGAGATGTTCCTCGTAGGTTTTGGAACAGATGATTACATCTAAATACAGTAGCAGTTTCAAAATTCTTTTGACCCAAGCAGCATTCCATGAGTCTCTGGAAGGTTCCCGGAGCATTGCACAGGCCGAATGACATGCAGTTAAAATCAAATAAACCCATGGAGGTAGTGAATGCGGTCTTCTCTTGGTCCTCTGTGGTCATTGGTACTTACCAGTATCCGTATGGTGAGATCTAGGGTGGAGAAATAGACTGCTTATTTCATGGCAGTCAATGCTTCTTCTATTTCTGATGATCTTTTTAATCATAGACCTGAGACAGGGGCAAGGGGGCATCCTCTATGTCTGAAGGAAAGAAGGTTTAAGCATAATAACAGACGCAGATTCTTTACTGTAAGAGCAGTGAGACTATGGAAATCTCTGCCGTATGATGTTGTAATAAGTGATTCATTACTAAAATTTAAGAGGGGACTGGATACCTTTCTTGAAAAGTATAATGTTACAGGTTATATATACTAGATTCCATGATAGGGTGTTGATCCAGAGAACTAGTCTGATTGCTGCATGTGGAGTCGGGAAGGAATTTTTTTCCCCAATGTGGAGCTTACTCTTTGCCACACGGGTATTTTTTGCCTTCCTCTGGATCAACATGTTAGGGCATGTTAGGTTAGGCTATGGGTTGAACTAGATGGACTTAAAGTCTTCCTTCAACCTTAATAATTATGTTACTGTTACTATCTTTGTGGGTAATGTTGTCCAGTTTGTGATAACACAAAAACGAATACTCCCATCCTTTTTTACAAGAACAATTGGCGCAGCCAAGGACTGTGACTGTCCTTAATCACATCAGCATTCTTCATTTCTTGTATTATCTTCTTTATTGGCTGATACATGGATGGAGGTATAGGTCTGTACTTTTCATTGATTGGAAGATGGGAACCAGTGGGAATGGGGTGCTCGATTGTACGGACTCTTTCGAAGTCAAAGGCAAACTTGCTGAATATATGCTGATATTCGTTGGCAACTCTAAGTACTTCATCTTTTTGCTTGATGGGGGTCTCTTCAGTGTCTATGTCGAGTTCGTGCCACCACTCCTTTTCAGCTTCTGCACTTAGGGAAGCTTTCTGTTGTGAATTCCGTTCTCGAACTCCCTCCTGTGGTCATGAATGGTACTTCTGTGAGTTCTGTCCGTGGACTCCCTCTGGTGGCTGTGAGTGGAGCTGCTGGTTCTGAGATTCCTTCTCCAGCTGCCCTCGCTTAGGGCTAGGCTGGATTCTCTATTTAACTCCACTCAGATCGTTATTCCTTGCCAGCTGTCAATGTTCTAGTACTGGTTCAGATCTCTCCTGGATCTTTCTGAGGACCTGTCTACTCCAGCACAAGCTAATTTCCTGCTTGTTCATTTGTTACATATGGTTTTTCTTGCTAAGTTCTAGTCCAGCTTGCTATCATGAAACTACCTGGTTAGCTGGAAGCTCTGCGGGTGCAGAGTGGCACCACCGCATCGTGAGTCGGTGCGGGGGTATTTTTTGCACACTCTGCGTGGTTTTTGTAGCTTTTTGTGTTGACCGCAAAGATCCCTTTTCTATCCTCAATCTGTTTAGTTAGACTGGCCTCTCTTTGCTAAAACCTATTTCATCCTGTGTGTGTGATTTCCTCTTATCTCACAGTCAATACTTGTGGGGGGCTGCTTTTACCTTTGGGGAAATTTCTCTGAGGCAAGTAAGGCTTTGTTTCCTTTCTTTAGGGGTAGTTAGCTCTTAGGCTGTGAAGAGGCGTCTAGGCAGAGTCAGGCATGCTCCACGGCTGTTTCTAGTTGTGTTGATAGGAGTAGGGTTTGCGGTCAGCAGAGTTCCCATTTCCCCAGAGCTCGTCCTGATTCTGTGTTTAACTATCAGGTCATTCCTGGTGCACCTAACCACCAGGTCCATAACAGGTTTCACTTGGATAGAGCATTGGGATTCTTGAAGGATATCCTGAAAATTGAGTCTACTCAATTTTGTTACCGTGGTATATTTATGCAGGGTCACAGTTTGGTCCCCACAATTTATTAGACATATGGATATGACTGTATCATCTTTGTGTTCATTTGGTTCAACTAGAACTTCATAGTCCTGACCCTTTAGACCCATCTTGGTTTTGCGGCACACCATAATTTCTGTACGCAGTTTCAGGATTACAGGACTGGAGTCCATTATCCTTGCAGGGCCGATCTCCCCTCTTGAATTAGTGAATTTCTGACTAATGAGAATGCGGAGTGTCTTCTGAATGGTTCTCTTCTTCGTGGGGGACGCGGCACTAAGAGCGCAAGTCATGCCTTCAATCTGTCAAAACAATTTTGTAGTACATACATCCCTAAAACTACATGGGGGAATTCATCTTCTCCCGTATCAATTACAATAATGACTTGCTCAGGTAGGTCCGTTCTGCCAATTTTAAAAGTAGCTATCCAGTAGCCTACTTTAACAGGTTGTCCGTTACTAGCTATAATGTTGAGGTCAGCCAAAATAATTTTTGTTAGGTGATCTGTTTTCCAGTAACTTATTGCGGTAGCTGAATTGGGGTGACTTGCGATCCAGTGTCTAATAGTGCTGGGAAAGAAATACCATCTATTGTGATCGGAATGATGGGGCGATAGACTATATGTTTCAGGCCCCAGTCAGGATCATCTGGACCTAGGCATTGTTCTCCTGAGGGTCAGTTCTTGGCCTCAGGAAATTCCAGTTTAAAGACCGACATTCCCTTTCTATGTGATCACTACGGTTGCATCTGCGGCAAATCGGTCAACCTAAGGAATCAAATCTGTCGGTAGGTTTGCTACCTGTCTAGTAGTAGGACTGTAGGGTGGCACATTCTGCATAAAACGAGGACAGTTTTCTTGACTGGAGCTGGATGCTTCAACTCCTTTACTTTGCATAGAAGTGCAAGACTTTTGGTTAATTCTGCAATTTGACTATGTATCTCTTCAGTAGAGCCTTCTACCTCTTGGGGAGCACACTGAACAACAACAGGTTTGGCAGGGGCAAACACAGCACTTTCTTGGTCGTATAACCCTTTATGCCTTGTACTCAATATTTTTATGAAACTTTCTTTAAAATCCAGAAAATTACTATCATGGTGTTGTAGTGCCAGCATTCTCAATTGTAACCTGGTTGTATCAGACATTACTACCAAGGAAGGTGACGGGCACAAGGGGGCATTCTTTGCGTCTGGAGGAGAGAAGGTTTTTCCACCAACATAGAAGAGGATTCTTTACTGTTAGGGCAGTGAGAATCTGGAATTGCTTGCCTGAGGAGGTGGTGATGGCGAACTCAGTCGAGGGGTTCAAGAGAGGCCTGGATGTCTTCCTGGAGCAGAACAATATTGTATCATACAATTATTAGGTTCTGTAGAAGGACGTAGATCTGGGGATTTATTATGATGGAATATAGGCTGAACTGGATGGACAAATGTCTTTTTTCGGCCTTACTAACTATGTTACTATGTTACTATGTTACTATGTTACTAGAGTTGAGCGACTTTCATTTTTTTAAGATCGAGTCGGGTTTTGTGAAACCCGATTTTGTCCAGAGTCGAGTCGAGTGCAGTCGGCCGATTATCGCTAAAAGTCGGGGATCGACCGAAACACGAAACCCAATGCAAGTCAATGGGGAAGCATAGTCGGCAGTGAGTGGAGGCCAGGAAAACACCTACAGTGCCCATTTTAATGCCAAAAACATCCATTCTTGTTTCTGAAGCTTGTCAATCTTAATTAACTTTATAATAATAGTTGGGCATAGGGAATTGGGGGTCATTTGGCAAAAGTTGTGGGGGGAGTAGGGCCGGCTCAAGTTTTTCGTGGGCCCAGGAAATGCGGACTACGTCACGGCGGTGTTGCAGGGAAAGGTAAGTATTTCAACGTTGCAAGTGCTGTGATCCTGAGCAAGCAGGGGGGGCCCACTCGTTCGCATTGGCACTGGCACAGGGCCCCTCAAAGTACAGCGATGTGTGTTTGCATGGCGGGGGCGCCTCCCCAGCGACACTTTTGCGTACTCTGAGGGGCCCTGTGCCAGTGACGTCGCCAACGAGTATGCCCCCCCACCTGATGAAGGAACCTGCACTTTCATCTGCACCTTCCTCTCTGTCCCTGTGTAAGGTGGTATAACATGCGGGAAGGGGAACCTTACTTTCAGCAGGGTCAGATTCTGGCTGTGTAGAGTATAAGGGGAATGTAGTGGTCTAGGTCAATGTACCAGCAGACTCATCTAGCAGTGGCTGGGCAATGGGCAGGATGAGGAGGAAACAGATATAGGGCCAAAGAATAAAGTAGGCTAAATGCAGTTCAAAATTGGTAACAGGACTAAACAGGCGGCATTGCTTTGTTCAGTGGAGTAGCAAACCCAAGAGCAGCAGACACTGTTTCAAGGGCATAACCACACTAGTAGGCCAAATGCAGTTTAATATCTGATAGTATAGGGCGAAAGCCAGAATGTGGAAGCTCAGCTTTGTTCAGTTGAGGACAACACCAGGCAGGGGCAGACAGACACCTTTAGTAGGCCGGAACAGCCAATTGCATTTTTAAAAATGGTAATTTGGAACTGAAGGTAGAAGCTCAGCTTTATTCAGTTGAGGACAACACCAGGCAGGGGCAGACATTCACCTTTAGTAGGCCGGAACAGCCAATTGCATTTTTAAAAATGGTAATTTGGAACAGAAGGTTGAGGCTCAGCTTTATTCAGTTGAGGACAACACCAGGCAGGGGCAGACAGACACCTTTAGTAGGCCGGAACAGCCAATTTTTAAAAAAAACAGCAGTTAGTAAGAGGCAGAAGGTAGAAGCTCAGCTTTATTCAGTTGAGGACAACACCAGGCAGGGGCAGACAGACACCTTTAGTAGGCCGGAACAGCCAATGGCATTTTTAAAAATGGTAATTTGGAACTGAAGGTTGAAGCTCAGCTTTATTCAGTTGAGGACAACACCAGGCAGGGGCAGACATTCACCTTTAGTAGGCCGGAACAGCCAATTGCATTTTTAAAAATGGTAATTTGGAACAGAAGGTTGAGGCTCAGCTTTATTCAGTTGAGGACAACACCAGGCAGGGGCAGACAGACACCTTTAGTAGGCCGGAACAGCCAATTGCATTTTTAAAAATGGTAATTTGGAACAGAAGGTTGAAGCTCAGCTTTATTCAGTTGAGGACAACACCAGGCAGGGGCAGACAGACACCTTTAGTAGGCCGGAACAGCCAATGGCATTTTTAAAAATGGTAATTTGGAACTGAAGGTTGAAGCTCAGCTTTATTCAGTTGAGGACAACACCAGGCAGGGGCAGACATTCACCTTTAGTAGGCCGGAACAGCCAATTGCATTTTTAAAAATGGTAATTTGGAACAGAAGGTTGAGGCTCAGCTTTATTCAGTTGAGGACAACACCAGGCAGGGGCAGACAGACACCTTTAGTAGGCCGGAACAGCCAATTGCATTTTTAAAAATGGTAATTTGGAACAGAAGGTAGAAGCTCAGCTTTATTCAGTTGAGGACAACACCAGGCAGGGGCAGACAGACACCTTTAGTAGGCCGGAACAGCCAATGGCATTTTTAAAAATGGTAATTTGGAACTGAAGGTTGAAGCTCAGCTTTATTCAGTTGAGGACAACACCAGGCAGGGGCAGACATTCACCTTTAGTAGGCCGGAACAGCCAATTGCATTTTTAAAAATGGTAATTTGGAACAGAAGGTTGAGGCTCAGCTTTATTCAGTTGAGGACAACACCAGGCAGGGGCAGACAGACACCTTTAGTAGGCCGGAACAGCCAATTGCATTTTTAAAAATGGTAATTTGGAACAGAAGGTTGAAGCTCAGCTTTATTCAGTTGAGGACAACACCAGGCAGGGGCAGACAGACACCTTTAGTAGGCCGGAACAGCCAATTTTTTAAAAAAACAGCAGTTAGTAAGAGGCAGAAGGTAGAAGCTCAGCTTTATTCAGTTGAGGACAACACCAGGCAGGGGCAGACAGACACCTTTAGTAGGCCGGAACAGCCAATGGCATTTTTAAAAATGGTAATTTGGAACTGAAGGTTGAAGCTCAGCTTTATTCAGTTGAGGACAACACCAGGCAGGGGCAGACATTCACCTTTAGTAGGCCGGAACAGCCAATTGCATTTTTAAAAATGGTAATTTGGAACAGAAGGTTGAGGCTCAGCTTTATTCAGTTGAGGACAACACCAGGCAGGGGCAGACATTCACCTTTAGTAGGCCGGAACAGCCAATTGCATTTTTAAAAATGGTAATTTGGAACAGAAGGTTGAGGCTCAGCTTTATTCAGTTGAGGACAACACCAGGCAGGGGCAGACAGACACCTTTAGTAGGCCGGAACAGCCAATGGCATTTTTAAAAATGGTAATTTGGAACTGAAGGTTGAAGCTCAGCTTTATTCAGTTGAGGACAACACCAGGCAGGGGCAGACATTCACCTTTAGTAGGCCGGAACAGCCAATTGCATTTTTAAAAATGGTAATTTGGAACAGAAGGTTGAGGCTCAGCTTTATTCAGTTGAGGACAACACCAGGCAGGGGCAGACAGACACCTTTAGTAGGCCGGAACAGCCAATTGCATTTTTAAAAATGGTAATTTGGAACAGAAGGTTGAAGCTCAGCTTTATTCAGTTGAGGACAACACCAGGCAGGGGCAGACAGACACCTTTAGTAGGCCGGAACAGCCAATTTTTTAAAAAAACAGCAGTTAGTAAGAGGCAGAAGGTAGAAGCTCAGCTTTATTCAGTTGAGGACAACACCAGGCAGGGGCAGACAGACACCTTTAGTAGGCCGGAACAGCCAATGGCATTTTTAAAAATGGTAATTTGGAACTGAAGGTAGAAGCTCAGCTTTATTCAGTTGAGGACAACACCAGGCAGGGGCAGACATTCACCTTTAGTAGGCCGGAACAGCCAATTGCATTTTTAAAAATGGTAATTTGGAACAGAAGGTTGAGGCTCAGCTTTATTCAGTTGAGGACAACACCAGGCAGGGGCAGACAGACACCTTTAGTAGGCCGGAACAGCCAATTGCATTTTTAAAAATGGTAATTTGGAACAGAAGGTTGAAGCTCAGCTTTATTCAGTTGAGGACAACACCAGGCAGGTTCAGACAGACACCTTTAGTAGGCCGGAACAGCCAATTGCTTTTTTAAAAATGGTAATTTGGAACTGAAGGTTGAAGCTCAGCTTTATTCAGTTGCAGCTTCTTGGCAATAATATAAAGAAGACGAGACAGGACAACACTCGTTGGATGCCATATCTGTGTTTTCACTGGAAAAAAAACTGTCAGTTAACTACTTGTAGGAGAAAGTTTTTGTAGCTGGAGGCCACTTTTTGTATTGTACCAGTTTTCTGTTGTATGTTTGGAACTGAAGGTTGAAGCTCAGCTTTATTCAGTTGAGGACAACACCAGGCAGGGGCAGACACCTTTAGAAGGACGGAACAGCCAATTTTTTTAAAAACAGCAGTTAATCAGAGCCAGAAGGTAGAAGCTCAGCTTTATTCAGTTGAGGACAACTTGAACTAGGGACTGCAGACAGACTTTGCAGGCTGTCCCCTGTGTGGACCATGCATCCAATACATTAACCCATTTAGCCACAAAGGACACGTAACCTTCCGTGGCCAGGCCTACAGGTCCATGTGTCTGTTGTCAGGTATACCTTTGGACTGACAAATTGACAGAATGCAAGGACAATGCGGTCTTTAACATGCAGGTGGAGGGGTGGGATGGCTTTTCTCGCAAAAGAATTGTCAACTGGGTAGCTCATAGCGTGGTATATCGTAGTTCATCCTGGCTTTATTAATATTAAATTAAATAAAAAAATAGGCTCTAGGCACTTTATTATTGGTTCCAGGGGTACACGGGCAGCAGTGGTCAGGTGAGTGGAGGCCTAGTGGAAGGAGGGACCTTAGACAGGCTTCGAAGGCCTAACATAATAAAATGGGCTGGCGGTAGGCACTTTATTATTGGTTCCAGGGGTACACGGGCAGCAGTGGTCTGGTCAGTGGAGGCCTAGTGGAAGGAGGGACCGCAGACAGGCTTCAAAGGCCTAACATAATAAAATGGGCTGGCTGTAGGCACTTTATTATTGGTTCCAGGGGTACACGGGCAGCAGTGGTCAGGTGAGTGGAGGCCTAGTGGAAGGAGGGACCGCAGACAGGCTTCGAAGGCCTAACACAATAAAATGGGCTGGCTGTAGGCACTTTAAAATTGGTTCCAGGGGTACACGGGCAGCAGTGGTCTGGTCAGTGGAGGCCTAGTGGAAGGAGGGACCGCAGACAGGCTTCGAAGGCCTAACACAATAAAATGGGCTGGCTGTAGGCATTTTAAAATTGGTTCCAGGGGTACACGGGCAGCAGTGGTCTGGTCAGTGGAGGCCTAGTGGAAGGAGGGACCGCAGACAGGCTTCGAAGGCCTAAAATAACAAACAATAGGCTCATGGCAGTTTTACAGCGGTTACATGGATACACGGGCAGCTTGGTGGTGAGTGGAGGAGTATTTAAAGTAGGGACCGCAGACAGGCTATCAAAGGCCTAAAATAACAAACAATAGGCTCATGGCAGCTTTACAGCGGTTACATGGATACACAGGCAGCTTGGTGGTGAGTGGAGGAGTATTTAAAGTAGGGACCGCAGACAGGCTATCAAAGGCCTAAAATAACAAACAATAGGCTCATGGCAGCTTTACAGCGGTTACATGGATACACAGGCAGCTTGGTGGTGAGTGGAGGAGTATTTAAAGTAGGGACCGCAGACAGGCTATCAAAGGCCTAAAATAACAAACAATAGGCTCATGGCAGCTTTACAGCGGTTACATGGATACACAGGCAGCTTGGTGATGAGTGGAGGAGTATTTAAAGTAGGGACCGCAGACAGGCTATCAAAGGCCTAAAATAACAAACAATAGGCTCATGGCAGTTTTACAGCGGTTACATGGATACACGGGCAGGCAGCTTGGTGGTGAGTGGAGGAGTATTTAAAGTAGGGACCGCAGACAGGCTATCAAAGGCCTAAAATAACAAACAATAGGCTCATGGCAGCTTTACAGCGGTTACATGGATACACAGGCAGCTTGGTGGTGAGTGGAGGAGTATTTAAAGTAGGGACCGCAGACAGGCTATCAAAGGCCTAAAATAACAAACAATAGGCTCATGGCAGCTTTACAGCGGTTACATGGATACACAGGCAGCTTGGTGGTGAGTGGAGGAGTATTTAAAGTAGGGACTGCAGACAGGCTATCAAAGGCCTAAAATAACAAACAATAGGCTCATGGCAGCTTTACAGCGGTTACATGGATACACAGGCAGCTTGGTGATGAGTGGAGGAGTATTTAAAGTAGGGACCGCAGACAGGCTATCAAAGGCCTAAAATAACAAACAATAGGCTCATGGCAGCTTTACAGCGGTTACATGGATACACAGGCAGCTTGGTGGTGAGTGGAGGAGTATTTAAAGTAGGGACCGCAGACAGGCTATCAAAGGCCTAAAATAACAAACAATAGGCTCATGGCAGCTTTACAGCGGTTACATGGATACACAGGCAGCTTGGTGGTGAGTGGAGGAGTATTTAAAGTAGGGACCGCAGACAGGCTATCAAAGGCCTAAAATAACAAACAATAGGCTCATGGCAGCTTTACAGCGGTTACATGGATACACAGGCAGCTTGGTGGTGAGTGGAGGAGTATTTAAAGTAGGGACCGCAGACAGGCTATCAAAGGCCTAAAATAACAAACAATAGGCTCATGGCAGTTTTACAGCGGTTACATGGATACACGGGCAGGCAGCTTGGTGGTGAGTGGAGGAGTATTTAAAGTAGGGACCGCAGACAGGCTATCAAAGGCCTAAAATAACAAACAATAGGCTCATGGCAGTTTTACAGCGGTTACATGGATACACGGGCAGGCAGCTTGGTGGTGAGTGGAGGAGTATTTAAAGTAGGGACCGCAGACAGGCTATCAAAGGCCTAAAATAACAAACAATAGGCTCATGGCAGCTTTACAGCGGTTACATGGATACACAGGCAGCTTGGTGGTGAGTGGAGGAGTATTTAAAGTAGGGACCGCAGACAGGCTATCAAAGGCCTAAAATAACAAACAATAGGCTCATGGCAGCTTTACAGCGGTTACATGGATACACAGGCAGCTTGGTGGTGAGTGGAGGAGTATTTAAAGTAGGGACCGCAGACAGGCTATCAAAGGCCTAAAATAACAAACAATAGGCTCATGGCAGCTTTACAGCGGTTACATGGATACACAGGCAGCTTGGTGGTGAGTGGAGGAGTAGTGCAAGGAGTGTCTGTCCCAGTACTCCCAAAATATAAATAGATGTTAATGTCTCGCAAAACAACCAAAACAAAAAAAACGGTGGCATACTTAGGTACAGGGGTGGGCTCATCTACTGAGTTTCTGACATAGTAATTTGGCAGTAACTATTTAATGGTGCCAATATAGGACACAGACACAGACTACTTTAAGTTGCATCATAGATGTCTACAAATTTGTATTGTCAGTGCCAGACATTGAATGATGTCAGCGAATAGACTAAAGATTGGTGGAGCTGTGCGACATAATTTTGCACGTGGTAGAGCACATTTTGAGCTGGGGTAGGGGGGAACTCTCTTGAGGCCGGCGGGACCGCCCCAGGGCCCCTCATGTTACAACGGTGTGTCTGACGTTGGGTGCGCACCACCACCGCCAGAGACACTACATTGTACTATGAGGGACCCAGTAGCAATGCCGTCAACCAAAAGCGAGCACACCCACCTCTTCAGACAAACAGCAGTCTCACGGGTGCTTGCGCCAAGTCGCGATACCACGGCCCCGTGTGGGGAGTTTTGCCATTTAGGGAGGTGTAAACATGTCGTATGCTGTACAATCAGCTGCAGCAAATTAGACATTAGAAAAGTAATTCACAGGCAAGAGCTTTTCATAGGAAAGCTAGGTGTCGGCCGGGCAAGGTGGGGCAAAAGATTTCGAAATCCAGTTGTGGTTCATTTTAATGAATGTTAGATCGTCAACATTTTGGGTAGCCAGACGAGTCCTTTTTTCGGTTAATATTGAACCTGCAGCACTGAATACTCTTTCTGATAGGACACTTGCTGCCGGGCAAGCAAGCTCCTGCAATGCATATTCTGCCAATTCTGGCCAGGTGTCTAATTTGGAGGCCCAGTAATCAAATGGGAATGACGGTTGAGGGAGAACATCGATAAGGGATGAAAAATAGTTAGTAACCATACTGGACAAATGTTGTCTCCTGTCACTTTCAATTGATGCAGCAGTACCTGTCCTGTCTGCGGTCATAGCAAAATCACTCCACAACCTGGTCAGAAAACCCCTCTGTCCAACGCCACTTCTGATGTGTGCACCCCTAACACTCCTAGTCTGCTGCCCCCTGGAGCTCGTGTGAGAACGATCACGTGCGCTGTGTGCTGGGAATGCCTGAAGCAAACGGTCAACAAGAGTTGATTGTTTGGTTGCTAATATTAGTTCCAAGTTCTCATGTGGCATAATATTTTGCAATTTGCCTTTATAGCGTGGATCAAGGAGGCAGGCCAACCAGTAATCGTCATCGTTCATCATTTTCGTAATGCGTGTGTCCCTTTTTAGGATACGTAAGGCATAATCCGCCATGTGGGCCAAAGTTCCAGTTGTCAAATCTCCGGTTGTGATTGGTTGAGGGGCAGTTGCAGGCAAATCTACGTCACTTGTGTCCCTCAAAAAACCAGAACCCGGCCGTGACACGCAACCAATTTCCTGTGCCCCCGGGAAAGGTTCGGCATTAAAAATATACTCATCCCCATCATCCTCCTCGTCCTCCACCTCCTCTTCGCCCGCTACCTCGTCCTGTACACTGCCCTGACCAGACAATGGCTGACTGTCATCAAGGCTTTCCTCTTCCTCTGGTGCAGACGCCTGCTCCTTTATGTGCGTCAAACTTTGCATCAGCAGACGCATTAGGGGGATGCTCATGCTTATTACGGCGTTGTCTGCACTAACCAGCCGTGTGCATTCCTCAAAACACTGAAGGACTTGACACATGTCTTGTATCTTAGACCACTGCACACCTGACAACTCCATGTCTGCCATCCTACTGCCTGCCCGTGTATCCTCCCACAAATAAATAACAGCACGCCACTGTTCGCACAGTCTCTGAAGCATGTGCAGTGTTGAGTTCCACCTTGTTGCAACGTCTATGATGAGGCGATGCTGGGGAAGGTTCAAAGACCGCTGATAGGTCTGCATACGGCTGGCGTGTACAGGCGAACGTCGGATATGTGAGCAAAGTGCACGCACTTTGAGGAGCAGGTCGGAGAACCCAGGATAAGTTTTCAATAAGCACTGCACCACCAGGTTTAAGGTGTGAGCCAGGCAAGGAATGTGTTTCAGTTGGGAAAGGGAGATGGCAGCCATGAAATTCCTTCCGTTATCACTCACTACCTTGCCTGCCTCAAGATCTACTGTGCCCAGCCACGACTGCGTTTCTTGTTGCAAGAACTCGGACAGAACTTCCGCGGTGTGTCTGTTGTCGCCCAAACACTTCATAGCCAATACAGCCTGCTGACGCTTGGCAGTAGCTGGCCCATAATGGGACAACTGGTGTGCAACAGTGTCATCTGCCGATGGAGTGGTTGGCAGACTGCGTTCTGTGGAAGAGCTGTAGCTTCTGCAGGAGGACGAGGAGGAGGAGGGGGTGCGAACGCCTACAGCCAACTGTTTCCTAGACCGTGGGCTAGGCACAACTGTCCCTAAATTGATGTCGCCTGTGGACCCTGCATCCACCACATTCACCCAGTGTGCCGTGATGGACACATAACGTCCCTGGCCATGCCTACTGGTCCATGCATCTGTAGTCAGGTGCACCTTTGTACTCACAGATTGCCTGAGTGCATGGACGATGCGCTGTTTAACATGCTGGTGCAGGGCTGGGATGGCTTTTCTGGAAAAAAAGTGTCGACTGGGTAGCTCGTATCGTGGTTCAGCGTACTCCATCAGGGCTTTGAAAGCTTCGCTTTCAACTAACCGGTAGGGCATCATCTCTAACGAGATTAGTCTAGCTATGTGGGCGTTAAAACCCTGTGTACGCGGATGCGAGGATAAGTACTTCCTTTTTCTAACCAGAGTCTCATGTAGGGTGAGCTGGACTGGAGAGCTGGAGATCGTGGAACTTTCGGGTGTGCCGGTGTACATGGCAGACTGAGAGACGGTTGGAGACGGTATTGTTTCCGCCGGTGCCCTAGATGCAATATTTCCTCCTACAAAACTGGTGGTTCCCTGACCCTGACTGCTTTTGGCTGGCAAAGAAACCTGCACAGATACTGCCGGTGGTGCGGAAAATGGTGGCCTTACAGTGACGGAAGGGATGTTGCGTTGCTGACTAGCTTCATTGGCCGAGGGTGCTACAACCTTAAGGGACGTTTGGTAGTTAGTCCAGGCTTGAAAATGCATGGTGGTTAAGTGTCTATGCATGCAACTAGTATTTAGACTTTTCAGATTCTGACCTCTGCTTAAGCTAGTTGAACATTTTTGACAGATGACTTTGCGCTGATCAGTTGGATGTTGTTTAAAAAAATGCCAGACTGCACTCTTCCTAGACTCGGATCCCTTTTCAGGGATTGCAGACTGAGCTTTAACCGGATGGCCACGCTGTCCTCCAACAGGTTTTGGCTTTGACACGCGTTTTGGGCCAGATACGGGCCCGGCAGATGGAACCTGTTGCGATGTTGATGCCTGCTGCGGCCCCTCCTCCACCTCCGCTTCTGAACTACTGCCACCTGCACCCTGTTCCCCCAATGGCTGCCAATCGGGGTCAATAACTGGGTCATCTATTACCTCCTCTTCGAGCTCGTGTGCAACTTCGTCTGTGTCACTGTGTCGGTCGGTGGTATAGCGTTCGTGGCGGGGCAACATAGTCTCATCAGGGTCTGATTGTGGATCTGTACCCTGAGAGGGCAATGTGGTGGTCTGAGTCAAAGGAGCAGCATAGTACTCTGGCTGTGGCTGTGCATCAGTGCACTCCATGTCAGAATATACTTGTAATGGGCATGGCCTGTTAAATGTTTCACTTTCTAAGCCAGGGACGGTATGTGTAAAGAGCTCCATGGAGTGACCCGTTGTGTCGCCTGCTGCATCCTTCTCTCTTGTTGTAGTTTTTGCTGAGGAGGACAAGGAAGCGACTTGTCCCTGACCGTGAACATCCACAAGCGACGCGCTGCTTTTACATTTACCAGTTTCGGAAGAGGAGGCAAAAGAGCTAGAGGCTGAGTCTGCAATGTAAGCCAAAACTTGCTGTTGCTGCTCCGCCTTTAAAAGCGGTTTTCCTACTCCCAGAAAAGAGAGCGTTCGAGGCCTTGTGTAGCCTGACGACGAAACTGGCTCCACAGCTCCAGACTTAGGTGGAATATTTTTATCCCCACGACCACCTGATGCTCCACTACCACTACCATCATTACCAGCTGACAATGAACGCTCACGACGACCTCTTGCACCAGACTTCCTCATTGTTTTAAAATCTTAACCAAAGTAACTTTATTTGTTGCTGTCAAACAACTTACACGGTGAGCTATAACTTCAGTATGATTTCAATATCCCTTAACAGGTTGGTGAGACCACAAGGAAAATCAGGCACAATGTTACACACTCTGTTTTCTGTGGCACAAAATCACAGAGATGACACACACGCAGGACTGTCACTCAAGCAC
Organism: Ranitomeya variabilis; assembly: GCF_051348905.1. NCBI lineage: Eukaryota > Metazoa > Chordata > Amphibia > Anura > Dendrobatidae > Ranitomeya > Ranitomeya variabilis. Next base: position 781,001,483 of record NC_135233.1, read on the forward strand.
TAATGTCAATATTAATCTCCCACCTAATTTTTTTTTTTTTTTTTTTCAGGGAGACTTTAGAAACCAAATAATATTAAAAAAACCAAAAAAATAAATAGCCTTTCTATGGCCCACTGAATGAGAGAGGTGGCACACCCAGGAGTCAAGACTGGCACACAAGCTGAAAGGGCAATATTACTCTCCCACTGTTTTTTTTTTTTTTTTTTTTTTTTTCAGGGAGACTTTAGAAACCAAATAATAAGAAAAAAAATAAATAAATAAATAGGCTTTCTATAGCCCACTGAATGAGAGATAGCACACACAGCAGTGGCACACAAGCCCTGACTGAGGCCAATATTTTTCTCCCACTGATTGATGTAGTGTTTTTGTGTTGAGGTAGATTTTAGAACACAAATCAAGGAAAAAAAAAAAATGCTTTCTATGGCCCACTGAATGAGAGAGGTGGCACACCCAGGAGTCAAGACTGGCACACAAGCTGAAAGGGCAATATTACTCTCCCACTGTTTTTTTATGTATTTTTTGTTTTTTAAGGGAGACTTTAGAATCCCAATAATATTTAAAAAAAAAAATAAATAGGCTTTCTATGGCCCACTGAATGAGAGAGGTGGCACACCCAGGAGTCAAGACTGGCACACAAGCTGAAAGGGCAATATTACTCTCCCACTGTTTTTTTATGTATTTTTTGTTTTTTAAGGGAGACTTTAGAAACCCAATAATATTAAAAAAAATAAATAAATAGGCTTTCTATGGCCCACTGAATGAGAGAGGTGGCACACCCAGGAGTCAAGACTGGCACACAAGCTGAAAGGGCAATATTACTCTCCCACTGTTTTTTTTAAGTTTTTTTTTTATTATTTTCAGGGAGACTTTAGAAACCAAATAATATTAAAAAAACCAAAAAAATAAATAGCCTTTCTATGGCCCACTGAATGAGAGAGAGGTGGCACACCCAGGAGTCAAGACTGGCACACAAGCTGAAAGGGCAATATTACTCTCCCACTGTTTTTTTTTTTTTTTTTTTTTTTCAGGGAGACTTTAGAAACCAAATAATAAGAAAAAAAATAAATAAATAGGCTTTCTATAGCCCACTGAATGAGAGATAGCACACACAGCAGTGGCACACAAGCCCTGACTGAGGCCAATATTTTTCTACCACTGATTGATGTAGTGTTTTTGTGTTGAGGTAGATTTTAGAACACAAATCAAGGAAAAAAAAAAAAATGCTTTCTATGGCCCACTGAATGAGAGAGGTGGCACACCCAGGAGTCAAGACTGGCACACAAGCTGAAAGGGCAATATTACTCTCCCACTGTTTTTTTATGTATTTTTTGTTTTTTAAGGGAGACTTTAGAAACCCAATAATATTTAAAAAAATAAATAAATAGGCTTTCTATGGCCCACTGAATGAGAGAGGTGGCACACCCAGGAGTCAAGACTGGCACACAAGCTGAAAGGGCAATATTACTCTCCCACTGTTTTTTTATGTATTTTTTGTTTTTTAAGGGAGACTTTAGAAACCCAATAATATTTTAAAAAAAAAATAAATAGGCTTTCTATGGCCCACTGAATGAGAGAGGTGGCACACCCAGGAGTCAAGACTGGCACACAAGCTGAAAGGGCAATATTACTCTCCCACTGTTTTTTTAAGTTTTTTTTTTTTATTTTCAGGGAGACTTTAGAAACCAAATAATATTAAAAAAACCAAAAAAATAAATAGGCTTTCTATGGCCCACTGAATGAGAGAGAGGTGGCACACCCAGGAGTCAAGACTGGCACACAAGCTGAAAGGGCAATATTACTCTCCCACTGTTTTTTTTTTTTTTTTTTCAGGGAGACTTTAGAAACCAAATAATAAGAAAAAAAATAAATAAATAAATAGGCTTTCTATAGCCCACTGAATGAGAGATAGCACACACAGCAGTGGCACACAAGCCCTGACTGAGGCCAATATTTTTCTACCACTGATTGATGTAGTGTTTTTGTGTTGAGGTAGAATTTAGAACACAAATCACGGAAAAAATAAATAGGCTTTCTATGGCCCACTCAGTGAGAGATGGCACACACAGGGATGGCACTGTAGCAGAAATGCCAATCTTAATCTCCCACAAAAAAAAAAAAAAACAGGGACTGTCCTACAATTACTATCTCCCTGCAGTAATCTAAGCCAGGTATGGCAGGCAGCAATAGGAGTGGACTGATGCACAAATTAAATAAAAAGTGTGGACAAACAAAAAAGATAGCTGTGCAGAAAGGAACAAGAGGATATGTGCTTTGAAAAAAGCAGTTGGTTTGCACAGTGGCGTACACACAGCAATACAGCTATCACGGAGCCTTCTAGGGCAGCCCAATGAGCTACAACGCTGAGGAAAAAAAAAAAAAAAATAGCTTCCACTGTTCCTGCACACCGAAGGTGGTGTTGGACAGTGGAAATCGCTACAGCACAAGCGGTTTGGTGGTTAGTGGACCCTGCCTAACGCTCTCCCTGCTTCTGACGAAGCGGCAGCAACCTGTCCCTAAGCTCAGATCAGCAGCAGTAAGATGGCGGTCGGCGGGAACGCCCCTTTATAGCCCCTGTGACGCCGCAGACAGCAAGCCAATCACTGCAATGCCCTTCTCTAAGATGGTGGGGACCAGGATCTATGTCATCACGCTGCCCACACTCTGCGTTCACCTTCATTGGCTGAGAAATGGCGCTTTTCGCGTCATTGAAACGCGACTTTGGCGCGAAAGTCGCGTACCGCATGGCCGACAAGCACAGGGGTCGGATCGGGTTTCATGAGACGCCGACTTAGCCAAAAGTCGGCGACTTTTGAAAATGATCGACCCGTTTCGCTCAACCCTAGACATTACTGCTTCAAGTTGTTCCTTTAAAATTTTATCAGCATTAACAGCTTCAGCGGGATCAGCTTGATTAAGGCCATACCAGGCTTATTGTAAGCTGAGGGCAAAATCTTTTAAAGATTCATGGGTCTGTTGTCTTTTCCCGAAGACTCTCATCTTTAACTAACTATGGGTTTTGGTTTCAAATATAACTCCTAACCTGTCTAGTATCTGCTCAGGAGTGTTCTTTATACTGGGAGGCCAAGACTTAACTTCCCTTAGTGCTGCGACCCCTATCCAACCAATCAATATCTCAGTTTTTTGTGCAGGGCTCACTGGGTACAGTCTGAACATTGCCTGTATTTTCTCTTTAAAGTCTTTTAATGTGTGAGGTTCTCCACTGTAGCTGGGGAGCTAGGGTGCCCCAAAATAATAAGGCATTGTTAATGGCATGGCTTGAGCCGTAGGAGTGGATGGGCTAGTCACTTCACTCTCCTCTTCTGAAGACATGTTTATAACACTGTATGTATACTGCAGTAATTCCAATTACCTTTCTGGCAGCTGTATGTCTCTCCCCTTTTTTTTTTTTTAAGGTACAACGGAGAAAATGTCAACTTCAGTTGCTTATGCCTGCAGGGCACCGACTTAATATACAAGATATCTGCGCAACAACTAAGAAAAGCACAGTTTAAATCACAGGGTATTTTAGTCAAATGAGATCACAGTTCTCAATAAAGCAGCCAATGGGAGGTGTACAGTCCAACAACAGCTGTGGTGTAGTACAAATTCTTTACAGCAGTAAAGACTGACACTTTCTGAGGTAATTTTCTCTTCAACTTCCCTCAATATCAGCATTTATTTACTTAGTCTTCAATAAATATAAGGCACAGAGGATTCATCCTGTTCATGATGCAAATTCTTGTGGTGTATGGCTGAGGGTTGTACACCTGACAGGGTATAATGTATCTTAACCCCTTAGTGACAGAGCCAATTTGGTACTTAACGACTGAGCCAATTTTTACAATTCTGACCACTGTCACTTTATGAGGTTATAACTCTGGAACGCTTTAACAGATCCCGCTGATTCTGAGACTGTTTTTTCGTGACATATTGTACTTCATGTTAGTGGTAATATTTCTTCGATATTACTTGCAATTATCTATGAAAAAATGGAAATATGGCAAAAAAAATTAAAATTTTGCAATTTTCAAAATTGAATTTTTATGCCCTTAAATCAAAGAGATATGTCACACAAAATAGTTAATAAATAACATTTCCCACATATCTACTTTACATTAGCACAATTTTGGAAACAAAGTTTTTTTTTTGTTATGAAGTTATAAGGGTTAAAAGTTGACAAGCGATTTCTTATTTTTACAGCAAAATTTACAAAATCATTTTTTTTAGGGACCATCTCACATTTAAAGTCACTTTGAGGGGTGTACATTCAAAAAGTTTATTAACTCTTTACGTGCTTGACAGGAACTGAAACAATGTGGAAGGAAAAAATGAACATTTAACTTTTTTTGCAAACATTTTACTTCAGAACCAATTTTTTTATTTTCACAAGTGTAAAAAGAGAAAATTAACCGCAAAATTAGTTGAGCAATTTCTCCTGAATATGCCAATACCCCGTATGTGGGGGTAAACCACTGTTTGGGCGCACGGCAGGGCTTGGAAGAGAAGGAGCACCGTTTGACTTTTTCAATGCAGAATTGGCTGGAATTGAGATCGGACGCCATGTCACATTTGGAGGGCCCCTGATGTGCCTAAACAGTGGAAACCCCCCCATAAGTGACCGCATTTTGGAAACTAGACCCCCCCAAGGAACTTATCTAGATGTGTGGTGAGCACTTTGAACCCCCAAGTGCTTCACAGAAGTTTATAATGCAGAGTCGTGAAAATAAAAAATATTTTTTTTTTCCACAAAAATGATTTTTTTTTTATTTTCCCAAGGGTAACAGGAGAAATTGGACCCCAAAAGTTGTCCAATTTGTCCTGAGTACGCTGATACCCCATGTGTGGGGGGACCACTGTTTGGGCACACATCAGGGCTCAGAAGGGAAGTAGTGACGTTTTAAAATGCAGACTTTGATGGAATGGTCTGCGGGTGTCATGTTGCATTTTCAGAGCCCCTGATGTACCTAAACAGTAGAAAGCCCCCACAAGTGACCCCATTTTTGAAACTAGACCCCCCAAGGAACTTATCTAGATATGTGGTGAGCATTTTGAATGCCCAAGTGCTTCACAAAAGTTTGACGCAGAGCCGTGAAAATAAAAAAATCATTTTTTTTCCACAAAAATCATTTTTTTAGCCAATTTTTTTTTATTTTCGCAAGGATAACAGGAGAAACTGTACCCCAAAAGTTGTTGTCCAATTAGTCCTGAGTACGCTGATGCCCCATATGTGGGGGTAAACCACTGTTTGGGTGCACAGCAGAGCTCAGAAGGGAGGGAGCACCATTTGACTTTTTAAGCACAAAATTGGCTGTCGTGTTTGGAGATGTACCTAAACAGTGGAAACCCCCCAATTCTAATTCCAACCCTAACTCCAACACACCCCTAACCCTAATCCCAACCCGACCCATAATCCTAATCACAACCCTAACCATAACCCTAATCACAACCCTAACCCCTAAACACCCCTAACCCTAATCCCAACCCAAACCATAACACTAATCAAAACCCTAAGCCCAACACACCCCAATCCTAACCTCAACCCTAACCTCAAACCTAACCCTAATCCCAACCCTAATCCCAATACACCCCTAACACTAATCCCTAACCTTAACCCTAATCCCAAACCTAACCCTAATCCAAAACCTAACCCTAATGACAACCCTAACCCTAATCCCAACCCTAACCCTAATCTCAACTCTAACCCTAACTTTAACCCCAACCCTAACTTTAGCCCCAACCCTAACCCTAGCTCCAAACCTAACCCTAACTTTAGCCCAACTCAGTTTAGCCCAACTGTAACCCTAATTGGAAAATGGAAATACATACTTTTTTTTAATTATTTTTTCCTAACTAAGTGGGTGATAAAGGGGGGGTATTTATTTATTTTTTTTTATTTTGATCACTGTGATAGGATCTATCATAGTGACCAAAATGAAACAAGAGGATAAATCTTCCTCTGCCGGCTGGCAGATCATGGCGGGCGCTCGCCATTTTCTTACCGGAGGAAGAAGCCGGAGGCCAGGAGGGGACGCAGGAGGACCCAGGGACACCGGTAAGTATGACAGGGTCCCCGATCCCCCTATTTCTCTGTCGATCACATCAGAGGACAGAGAATGACTGACATATCGCATTTTTTTGCGGTTGCCGGTAAACGGTTAATTACTGGCGATCGCAAAACGGGTTGGTAAAAACCGACCCGATCATGTTCTTTGGGGTCTGTGCTACACCCGGAAGCTGAGACCCCAAAGATCTGCCGGGTGCCAGCCGGCAGGCGCACTGCGCATGCACCCGCCATTTTTTTGCCGGAAGATGGCTGCGCCCATGGGGAACCACGAGGAGCACTGTGGGACACGGGTAAGTATCGGGGGGAAATCAGGGACCCCATTTCTCTGTCCTCTGATGTGCGATCACATCAGAGGACAGAGACATTAAATGGCAAATTGCGTTTTTTGCGGTCGCCGGTAAACTGTTAATTACCAGCGATCGTAACCCAGGGGTCAGTAATTTGCCTGGTGTAGCTGAGACCCCAGAGAAAATCCAACTCTGGGGGGCGCTATACACTTTTACCACAGCACCGTTAATTAACAGCACTATGGTTTAAGTACCCTTAACTACCGCCGTTAAAAGGCATATCGGCGGTCGTTAAGGGGTTAAGGTGGCCAAGCTTTCTGTCAGAAGAGTCTTTCCTTCTCAAATTACACACACACCAGAAACTTCACAATACAATGTTTGCACAGTAACTGCCTCTAATCAGATTATGATGGTGGTAGTAGTTGGTGCATTTGAACCCCAGTCATGAAGCAGCGGTAAGAATTTAATACAGAAGTGTTTTTACTGAAGATAAAGGGGCAAATTATTGTTTACAAACAACAGGGAACTGAGGTACAGGATTACACTCACAATTGATGATTGCTGTGTACCTGCAGACAGGCAGATCTTAGTAACCTCTGGTTTTATTCAGTCTGAATATTTCTTCTACAGCACTGTGCTCAGTTTCTGCCCTGAGGTAATTCTTCCTCCTGGAGGTGCAATGGTAGTCTTCTTCCTATGAAGACTATTAACTCCCCTTATCGTGTCAGCCCCCTTTTTAAGCAAAGCAGGCAGGGAGAAGGTAGGTAATTCCTTCACCTGCAAAATGGCTTCCTCTTCTCAAGATGTCTGACCACCAACTGCCACTTCAAATTAAAAACTCTCTCACATGGGGGCGTGGCCTAGCGGGCAATGTGAGCAGATGTGCGCCGGATCTCTCTCCCTGCACCACTATTAATTATATACTTTGGCGGCGCTGCCGAACGCTTAAACCGGCCAAGTGTGTGCCGGAAGACCTGGTGAGCAGAGGGACATCGGTGGTGCTGGACAGCCGAGTGCCGTGCCCATGAATGCCCCACCGTAAACATCCGGCGCCTGCAGAGGGCGCGAGGATCCAAGATGGCACCGTGGCAGAGGAGGAGGCGGTAAAGGCAAGTGCTGCTTACCGCAGGAAGCTGGAGGTCATTGCAAAACTGGAGCGCTTTGCAAGGACCAAGGAAGCCGGTAAATTGCAACCGGAGGCTGAGGGTGAGGGGCCTGGAGAGTTGGGAGACCCGGAGGAGTAATTGTGAGGTGGTCGTGTGGCGCTGAGTGCTTTGGTGGTGCGGGGGTCCCCGGAGAGGCAGAAGGCTGCACACGTGAGTGGCGCCCTGAGGTCTGCAGAAATGGCTGCTCAGTCTGGCTTTGCTGTAACTGCGGAGTTGACAGATATGGAGGAACCCACCTTGAAGGACATTTTTGCTTTGTTGATGCACTGTAAATCCACTCTAGCTGCACTGAATCTGCGTGTAGATGATTTAAAGGTGGAGATGATGTCCCTTAATTCTGCCATGCATAAAGTGGAGAAAAGAGTGGAGGAGGTGGAAGAACGTGTGGGCAGTGTGGAGGATCAAACTACCGAACTGTTAAAGAGGGAAAAGAAGTATATTCAACGTATTGCAGAACTTGAATTTAAAACGGATGATTTGGAAAACCATTCCTGCAGGAACAATTTGAGAATAATTGGTGTGCCAGAAAAGGTGGAAGGGAGCAATCCCACTGATTATATTGAGTCATGGCTGAAAAATTCAGTGGGTGGCGGTAGCCTATCTGAACAATTTGCAGTAGAAAGGGCGCATAGAATTCCCACCAGACCTTTGCCGCCGGGATCGGCCCCGAGAACTATCCTGGCCAAAATTTTGAATTACCGGGACAGAGAAACTTTGTTGAGAAAGGCCAGGGGTAGTGATGGCCTTACCATTGACGGAAATTGGGTCTCCATTTATCCAGATTATTCTGCTGTAGTCCAAAAACTCAGGATGCAGTTTGGGGAGGTCAAGAGGAGACTGAGAGAACTGGACTTGAGATACTCCATGATCTACCCAGCTAAACTCAGGGTAGTGGCATTGGATCGGGTGCATTTCTTCCAAAATCTGGAGGCCACGAAGTGGTTGGACCTCAAGGCGAAACATATTCGAGCTGAACGGACCCATTGAAGAGTTAGAGATCTGGGGGAGCCTGAGGTTATTTATATGTATCGAAGCCATGATGGGTGATAATGTTAAAATCTTAAGTTGGAATGTCAGGGGTTTTGCAAACGCTACTAAGCGTGCAGCGTTATTTCAATACTTTCTGAAACCGAGACCCTCAGTGATATGCTTATGGGAAACTCACCTAGTGGCGGACAAAGTTGCTTTGTTACAAAAGAGATGGGTGAGAAAGGCGTATCATTCGACGTTCTCAACTTATGCTAGAGGAGTATCAGTATTGATTCATACCAGTACCCCGTTCGAAGAGATTGAAGTTAAAACTGACGGGGAAGGTCAATTTGTGTTTTTAGTATGTAAGATTTTTAATAGATTACTCTGTATTGTCTCATTATTAGTGTTGAGCGATACCGTCCGATACTTGAAAGTATCGGTATCGGAAAGTATCGGCCGATACCGGCAAAGTATCGGATCCAATCCGATACCGATACCCGATACCAATACAAGTCAATGGGACTCAAGTATCGGACGGTATTCCTGATGGTTCCCAGGGTCTGAAGGAGAGGAAACTCTCCTTCAGGCCCTGGGATCCATATAAATGTGTAAAAGAAAGAATTAAAATAAAAAATATCGCTATACTCACCTGTCCGACGCAGCCTGGACCTCAGCGAGGGAACCGGCAGCGTTGTTTGTTTAAAATTCGCGCTTTTACTTGGTTACGTGAAGTCCCGGCTTGTGATTGGTCAGGGCGGCCATGTTGCCGGGACGCGGACCAATCACAGCAAGCCGTGACGAAATTACGTCACGGCTTGCTGTGATTGGTCCGCGTCCCGGCAACATGGCCGCCATTAACCAATCACAAGCCGTGACGTCACGGGAGGCTGGACACGCGCGCTTTTTAAAAAGCGCGCGTGTCCAGCCTCCCGTGACGTCCCGGCTTATGATTGGTCACGGCGCCATGTTGCCGGGACGCGGACCAATCACAGCAAGCCGTGACGAAATTACGTCACGGCTTGCTGTGATTGGTCCGCGTCCCGGCAACATGGCCGCCATTAACCAATCACAAGCCGTGACGTCACGGGAGGCTGGACACGCGCGCTTTTTAAAATGGGCGCGTGTCCAGCCTCCTGTGACGTCCCGGCTTGTGATTGGTTGCGTCTCCCATGTGACTGCAACGCAACCAATCACAACGCCGGAACGTAATTTTAAAATCCTGAAGGACCTGAAATTACGTCACGGCTTGCTGTGATTGGTTGCGTCCCGGTCACATGGGCGGCACGCAACCAATCACAAGCTGGGACTCACGTAAAGGAAAGAAAAGCGCGTATTTTAAACAAAGAACGCTGCCGCTTCCCTCGGTAAGGTGCAGGCTGCGTCGGAGAGGTGAGTATAGCAATATTTTTTATTTTAATTCTCTCTTTTACACATTTTTACATTAATGTTGTTTCGATACCGATACCCGATATCACAAAAATATCGGATCTCGGTATCGGAATTCCGATACAGCAAGTATCGGCCGATACCCGATACTTGCAGTATCGGAATGCTCAACACTACTCATTATATATTCCACTGCCGTACTCTGGGAAAAAGATTCTGGAGATTCTGGAGCTCATGGGTAATTGGGAAGGGGTCCCTCTCCTAGTCGTGGGGGATGTAAATAATATAATTAATGATCATTGGGACAAGAGTAAACGCATTGCAGAGGGGAGACGGAAACTGTACTTCCTTTGGCAGTTACCTAAGGGAGATAGGACTGATAGACTTCTGGCGGGTACGCAATGTTGATGAATATACTTATTCATGTTATTCGACAACTTATGGCTCTATGTCTCGCATTGATGTTGCTTTAGGTAATGAAGGAATGAATAAATTAATACATGAGGTAGAATATAGACCTAGAGTATTATCAGATCATAGTCCGGTTTTGGTATACCTTAAGTTAGTTGAACAGGATAGAACAAGGGGGTTGGGATGGAAATTACACCCTTTCTGGCTAAAGATTTTGGATATGGAGAAGGTTGGGGCAGAACTGGTGGAGTTTTTCAGGATCAACAAGGGAAGTGCTGAGAGTCATGTAATATGGGACACTATGAAGGCGTACCTGAGAGGTATCTTATTTCGAGAAATCTCTAGACATAAGACTAGGTCTAAAATCCAGGATGCGGCGGTGTTGGAGGAATTGAAGGCAGCGGAAGAGGCAATGAGTACTTAGTGTACAAGGGACACACAAAAACGTATGAGGGTATCTCAGACAGAGGCAAACCAGTTGCATTTGCGTAAGGCAGATAGAATGAGAGCAAAAAGAAACATTTTATTTGGAAGCGGAAAAGGCGGGACATTTACTCTCAGTGGTGGCGTCCACGCAGCGTGATTCTTCCCATGTTTACTCTATTAAAACAGAGGAAGGGAATGTGGTTACCCAGGGAGCACACATATTAGAAGTTTTTCGAAAATTCTATAGTGAGTTATACTCCTCTAGGGTGGAAAAGGGAAAAGAGGAAATGATTAGCTACTTAGATGGGATTGACTTGCCAAGGCTAAGTGTGGAGGAATGTGAATGGTTGGATAAACCACTTGGGGAGGAAGAATTAAGGGCGGCTCTGTCGGGTATGGCGGGGGGTGGAGCTCCGGGGACTGACGGTATTCCTGCTGAAGTCTATAAAATTTTTCAAGATGAATTAGTGCCTAAATTGGAAGGGGTATTCAACAAATCGCTGGAGAAGGGGGTGTTACCTCCGTCTATGAGGGAGGCTATTTTTGTGGTTATCCCTAAAGCTGATAGGGATCCACTGTTGCCGGAGTCTTACCAACCCATTTCACTTTTAACGGCTGACATTAAGATTCTTGCTAAAGTTCTGGCAAACAGGCTGACCGAAGTGATTGATAAATTGATTCATTCAGACCAGTCAGGCTTTATGCCCAATAAATCAACAGCACTCAATTTGAGGAGGTTATTTTTAAATATGCAAATTCCTTCTGATAATGCTGGCAAGAGGGCCGTGGTCTCTTTGGATGCCTATAAGGCCTTTGACTGTGTAGAATGGAATTACTTGTGGTCGGTGCTGGAACGGTTGGGTTTTGGCCCAAAATTTATTTCTTGGGTAAGGTTACTGTACTCTGATCCAACGGCAAAAATTAGAGTTAATAATAATTTGTCGGAGAGTTTCTCTCTGTTTAGGGGTACCAGGCAGGGATGTCCGCTGTCCCCGCTGCTCTTTGCTCTTGCTGTTGAACCGTTGGCTGCCAAAATAAGAGCTGCACATGAGGTGAGAGGATTTATGTATGGTTTGAAACAGGATAAAGTGGCCTTGTATGCCGATGATATTTTGTTGTTCCTGGAGGACTCGGAGGGGACCCTTCACAATGCGGTGGCTATTATTGAGGAATTTGGGAGGTACTCAGGTCTCACGATTAATTGGGATAAATCTTGTATGATGTTGATTGACGGGGACAATATAGGGAATCACGGGGGGAATCCACCTTCCAGATTAAAGGTTGTTCATAAATTCAAATATTTGGGGATTCAGGTTGCTTTCCCTTTAACTAGTTTTGAGGAATTAAATTTAAGTCCGCTTCTACAGAAGATTTGCACTAAAATTTTGGCATGGAATAAACTATACTTGTCGGTAGTGGGTAGGGTGAATCTTATAAAGATGGTTGTAATGCCACAACTTCTTTATGTGTTACATAATTCTCCCATTTGGATTCCACAGTGTAGATTTTGCAAGATTAGGTCTTTGTTTGGCGATTTAATTTGGGGGGGTAAGTGTCCTAGGTTTAAACAGGAGACACTTCAAAGGCCCAAGGTAGAAGGCGGGTTGGCACTCCCTAATCCCTGGCTATACTTTTTAGCGTCACAGTGCCAGCATTTCAAGGGGTGGGGGGAAGATTCAGGGAAGGTGCAAGTACTCAACTGCTTGAACTTTTTATTTAACGCAAAGACATTGAGTAAGGGTCTGGAAGGGGGTCATTTTCAGAAATTGGGTACTCAATATTGTACCATTACATTAAGCCATAAGGTATGGGACACAGTTAAGATTATTAGGGGTGTGAGAAACCTTACTAGATACTCGCCGATCTGGGGTAATTTGTATTTATCAGAATTTGGGCGGTTAAAGGGTTTTCGCACTTGGAAAGAGGCTGGTATTAGTAGGATTGGGCAGTTGGTGTCTCAGGGTAAATTTAGGACTTTTGAGGACCTTCAGGAGGAATTTCAATTACCATGGGCTGAATTATATCAATATGGTTGAATCTCTCATGCATATCTGGCACAATGTAAAAGGAGCCCCATAGTGTTGCAAGTAGATCTTATGCTGGACTTTATCCTTAAAAACAGTGGTACGAAGGGTGCGATCTCAGGGATATATGAGTATCTTCTTTTTTATTTTCTGGATAAACACCCTATTAAGGCTCGAGGTAAATGGGAAGCCGAATTGGGCGCAATTGATAATGACACATGGGAATCAATTTTGGAGTACGTGCCTAGGATTTCTATGAGTGAGCCGGGAAGGTTGTCGCAACTATTTGTAATTCATAGAGCCTATAGAACACCCGATATGTTATTCAAAGCTGGGATGAGGCCGGACTCGCAGTGTCCTAGGTGTTCACAATCTGAGGCAGGTATTCTCTATATGATGTGGCTGTGTCCTCGATTGTTCTCTTTTTGGATAGTGGTGTTAAATAGAATTGAGTTAGTATATAATTGCACTGTCCCTAGGGACCCCTTGGTTTGTATATTGGGATATGTAGAGGAGATTGCAATTGATAATACACTTAAAATTGTTATTGATAGGTTGCTATTTATTGCAAGAAAATTAATTGCCAAATTTTGGATTAGGGATGAGCTTCCGACGAGGAGAGACTTTTTGGTGTAGGGGGACCATATTATTTCATTAGAGAGAAGTATATACACTAAAAGACAGAAGCTGGACCTTTTCTTTAAGCTGTGGCAACCATGGATCAATTTGCGCTAAGGGTCTGGGTCCGTTATTGGGGTGCTCTAAGGTATTGCGGGTAGATTTGAGTATTATTACGTTCTATTTACTAGATGGTGGAAACTGGTTGGCTCTTGGTGGATCTCTGAGGGTGGTAGGGAGGAGGGGATGGGATGGGTCTGGGTTGTTATATGAAAAATGTTACTAAAGTTGTACACAAACTGTAATGAATATCATTTGTATTATTATGATTGTTTAATAAAAATGTTTCTGATAAAAAAAAAAAAACTCTCTCCCATGACTTGGCTCATCCCCCTTCTATGTGACTGTAGAGCTGCAGTCATTGGCTGACTGCCCTGAGGCATTTTTCCAGAACCTTCTGCATATTAAAACAGAGCTGGGTCACCTGATCAAGCCTGTGAGATTAACCCTTTTTGTGCTGCCTGTCAGCAGGTCTCACAATGTATTTAAAATGCACAGGCCACATAAATATTCACAGCATTTATATGAAAACACACTATATATCCAGTATCCCATAGAAATAGTCACTTTGTGGGATACCACACATGTACATATAGGCAAATTTAGGGGGAAAAAGTTAATGCGGGGCTTCTTTAAGTGGACTGTTTTGTTTTATTTTTTACAATGAATAATGGATTGCTATATATGAATGAATTCTATAATGACAACATCTAACTTCCAAACCACAAACTTTTTCTTCCATGTATCTTGGCAGTATTGTTTCTTCAGTTACATCTATATATATAATTGTCTAAGGGTTTTTCCGTCTGTCTGTCTGTCTGTCTGTCTGTCTTTCTGTCTGTCTGTCTGTCTGTCTGTCTGTCCTGGAAATCCCGCGTCTCTGATTGGTCGAGGCCGCCAGGCCTCGACCAATCAGCGACAGGCACAGCATGGCGACGATGATGTCATAAAGGTTGCTTCGACCAATCAGCGACTGGCACAGTCTGCCGCGAATTCACCTCGACCAATCAGCGATGGGCACAGTATCGATAATGGTTGCCATGGCGATGATGATGTCATAAAGGTTGCCTCGACCAATCAGCAACGGGCACTGTCTGCCGTGAATTCTGGAATCATCATTGTCCATATACTACGGGGACATGCATATTCTAGAATACCCGATGCGTTAGAATCGGGCCACAATCTAGTCTATATATATAATTGTCTAAGGGTTTTTCTGTCTGTCTGTCTGTCCTGGAAATCCCGCGTCTCTGATTGGTCGAGGCCGCCAGGCCTTGACCAATCAGCGACGGGCACAGCATGGCGACGATGATGTCATAAAGGTTGCCTCGACCAATCAGCGACGGGCACAGTCTGCTGCAAATTCGCCTCGACCAATCAGCGACGGGCACAGTATCGACGTAGATGTCATAATGGTTGCCATGGCGACGACGATGTCATAAAGGTTGCCTCGACCAATCAGTGACGGGCACAGTCTGCCGCGAATTCTGGAATCATCATTGTCCATATACTACGGGGACATGCATATTCTAGAATACCCGATGCATTAGAATCGGGCCACAGTCTAGTCTACTATATAATTGTCTAAGGGTCACTTCCGTTTTTCTGTCTGTCCTTCTGTGTCTGTCTGTCACGGAAATCCCCAGTCGCTGACTGGTCGCGGCAAAACAGCCACGACCAATCAGCGACAGGCACAGTCCGGCGGCAAAATGGCCGCTCCTTACCCCCCGCAGTCAGTGCCCGCTCCATACTCCCCTCCAGTAAGCGCTCACACAGGGTTAATGGCAGCGTTAATGGACCGCGTTATGCCACGGTGTAACGCACTCCGCTAACGCTGCTATTAACCCTGTGTGACCAACTTTTTACTATTGATGCTGCCTATGCAGCATCAATAGTAAAAAGATCTATTGTTAAAAATAATTAAAAAATAAAAAATCATTATATACTCACCGTCCGTCGGCCCCTCGGATTCAGAACAGGCCTTTCCCACTCCTCGCGATGCTCCGGTGACCGCTGACTGGAGTGTGCGAGGAGCATTGGTAAACGCTTCTCCTGGATCCGGGGGCCAACGGAAGGTGAGTATATAACTATTTTTTATTTTAATTCTTTTTTTAACAGGGATATGATGCCCACATTGCTATATACTACATGGGTTGTGCAATTTACTACATGGGCTGTGGAATATACTACGTGGGCTGTGTAATATAATATGTGGGCTGTGCAATATACTACGTGGGCTGTGCAATATACTACGTGGCTGAGCAATATACTACGTGGGCTGTGCAATATACTACGTGGCTGTGCAATATACTACGTGGCTGTGCTATATACTACGTGGGCTGTGCTATATACTACGTGGGCTGTTATACACTACGTGGGCTGTGTTATACACTACGTGGGCTGTTATATACTACGTGGGCTGTGTTATATACTGCATGTGTGGGCTGTTATATACTACGTGAGCCGTGTTATATGCTATGTGGGCTGTTATACACTCCGTGGGCTGTGCTATATACTACGTGGCTGTGCTATATACTCCGTGGGCTGTGTTATATACTACGTGGCTGTGCTATATACTCTGTTGGCTGTGCTATATACTCTGTTGGCTGTGCTATATACTACGTGGCTGTGCTATATACTACATGGCTGTGCTATATACTACGTGGCTGTGCAATATACTACATGGGCTGTGCAACATACTACATGGCTGGGCAATATACTACATGGCTGTGCTATATACTAAGTGGGCTGTGCTATATACTATGTGGGCTGTGTTATACACTATGTGGGCTGTGTTATATACTGCATGCGTGGGCTGTTATATACTACGTGAGCTGTGTTATATGCTATGTGGGCTGTTATACACTCCGTGGGCTGTGCTATATACTACGTGGCTGTGCTATATACTACGTGGGCTGTGTTATATACTACATGG
The DNA here is from genome assembly GCF_051348905.1 of Ranitomeya variabilis. NCBI lineage: Eukaryota > Metazoa > Chordata > Amphibia > Anura > Dendrobatidae > Ranitomeya > Ranitomeya variabilis. Next base: position 781,017,832 of record NC_135233.1, read on the forward strand.
CTGTGTTATATACTACATGGCTGTGCTATATACTCCATGGGCTGTGCTATATACTATGTGGCTGTGCTATTTACTATGTGGCTGTGCTATATACTATGTGGCTGTGCAATATACTACGTGGCTGTGCTATGTACTACATGGCTGTGCTATTTACTACGTGGGCTGTTATATACTATGTGGCTGTGGTATATACTACGTGGCCGGCCGCAAACAATCAGCGACAGGCGCAGTCCGGCCACGAATTGGCGCGGGATTTGAACCACGCTTCGCTAATTGGTCGCGGCCAGCCGAATCCTGTGTATTCAATGTATTATTCTAAAATCTTCATAAATAAACTACATGCATATTGTAGAATACCTGATGCGTTAGAATCGGGCTACCATCTAGTAATCTATAAGTAGTAAAGTAACTAGCAGGAGTAAACTTGTTTCTTTTATTGTATCTTTGTACTGTTAGTGCATTTGAGTTTGTTACTGCCTACATGGATTTTCCAGGTTCTAGACAAATTTCTCTAGTCCCTCTGTCACTGCAGATCACAGAATCGCAATCATGTGCTATACACACACTGTCATGATTCCTCTCTACTCCCAGTGTAGTGAACTCAAATATACAATTTGCATAGTTGCAGTCACATCCCAGCTAGAGTCTCAGGTACTTATCTCAGTAGAACATTGAGAGAAGTAGATGAGAATCTACTCCAGTGATCTTTTTCCTGAAGTGGCTTCACTGGTAGTTGTGCTGTTGCTTTCTGCAGTGGCATAGGATACACCTATGTGTTTTCCTTTGATTTTACACTGCAATGTAGAGTGGCTTTGGTGAAAAATGAGTGTATCACGTCTCCTAACCTATTCAGTTTCCAAACGCTGAAGTAGATAACAGAGGTAAAAAAACCCACTAAACACATGCACAGCACAAGCACACATATCCTAAGGCTATGTTCGCAAGCAGCGTTTTTGCAGTGTATTTTTTTTAGCTTTGTGTTTTTATGCAAATTAAATGCTGCTTTTTACAGTAACAGCAAAAGCTACAAGATTTCTGAAATCTCATGTACACGCAGCTTGTTTTTATTCCTGACTGAATTTGAAACCTACAGCATATCAATTCTTCATTTTTTCCATGTTTTTTCACCCATAGAAAGCAATGAGAAAGTAAAAAATGCTGCAAAAAATGCAACAGTGTTTTTGCGGCATTTTTGAGGCGTATAGGTGAATAAAACAAATTTTATTAAACATGCACTTTAGGCAAAGCACACTTGTAATCTGCACTCAAAAACGCCAGTAAAATGCTGAAAAATGTTTTTTTTTTTTTACTGCAGAGAGAGAGATTTTGGATGCAGGAAAAAAATAGCCGCAAAAATGCTGCATGAGAACATAGCCTAAGGATCGTTTTGATACAATATCTGTGATGGAGGCTTGATGATCTTACTGCTTCTAAGTACGGTAGTTAGTTTGGTTCTAGTACTATTTCTGTGTAATGACCATCAGATCTTTGGCGAGGTTGTTTCTGTCTAAAGTCTTGATTTATTAAGCCCCCCTTAATAGTGAATTTTATATTGTAAACACAATAAGGATGGGCCACTGCTGTGTGCTTGCCCCACATGCCAAAATTTGCCAGCCAGCCCCTGGACATAGGAGCCAGCGCTGGGGGCATAGAGGCCTGGGACATGAGACCAAGGGCATGGGCTCAGGGTCATGGGACCAGGGACAAAAGGGGCCAGCACCAGTGTCATGGGACCAGCACCGGGGACATAAGAGTCAGCACCAGGGACATAAGGGCCCAAGATGGGGGAACATAGGAGCATTATTCATTAAAGGGGCCAGGCTAATTACTGTATGGAGACCAAAATGAGGAACCTGCATTATTAGTTTATGGTGGCAAGTTGGGGACATAATTACTGTAGAAGCCAATTAGGGAACATTGCTACTGTAATATATTTTTTTCTTTAAAATACTGTTTTCCATAGGGACACAAAAGGGAGGTCCTGTTACTGTGCAGGGCGGCACTAAGTTGCCTTTTTCTTCATCTGGCACAGTGTATAAGTTGAGGAATAAGGCTACTTTCACACTAGCGTCGGGCTCGGCCCGTCGCGGTGCGTCGGGCCGAGGTTCCCGAAGCTAGCGTTGTCTCCGCCGCACAACGGGGGCAGCGGATGCATTTTTCCAGCGCATCCGCTGCCCCATTGTGAGGTGCGGGGAAGTGCGGGGAAGTGCGGGGAGGTGGGGGCGGAAAAAGCGGACCGTCGTGAGCAAAAAACGTTACATGTAGCGTTTTTTTGTCCCGACGGTCCGCCACAACACGGCGCAACCGTCACACGACTGTTGCGACGTGTGTCAATCCGTCGCAATACGTCGCTTAATGTAAGTCTATGGGGAAAAAACGCATCCTGCAAGCACTTTTGCAGGATGCGTTTTTTCGGCAAAACGACGCATTGTGGCGGATTGCAGTTAACGCTAGTGTGAAAGTAGCCTAAGTGGGGAATGTGCTCTAGAAGCTATTAGCTATTGATAACTGTGTTATTTATTGCAGAGGTGAGTCCTGCTTGGAAGAAGTGATGACTGTCTCTGCCAGCTGAAGAAAAGCGAAGATGAAGGTCTTCACCTAGATAAATCACTAGTAAGTCAGTATGTTACCTGTTTATAATGTAACAGGTAATCAATGTATTACCTGTACACTTACACTATATACAGAGCTCCTATGTATAACGTAACTGGTGATCACTGTATTACCTGTACACTATATACAGAGCCCCTGTGTATATTGTCATTGGTGAGTCATTGTATTACCTGTACCCTTACACTATACTATATACAGAGCTCCTGTGTATAATATAGCCATTGGTAATAACAGTGTTGTTAGCATTGTGGTTTTTTATTAATGATCAGTATTCTAGTATTAGGTCCCTATGTGGTGATAATATGTGGTCTGATCATGGTGTGGTGGTATTTATCCCTGTATGCAGGGGCGGACTGGCCCGGGTTGCAGGCATGCATATGCCCCCCGGGCCGGTGCCTGAGCAGCTGCACAGGGCCGCTGGAGGACCGGCAGCGATTTTAATATATAGAGCATCTCGCCAGCCGGCCCTTTAAATCTTGTCAGTCAGGTCCTGTGTGCGCGCATTGCCCGCGCTGAGAAGTGCCGCGGCGGCCCGCGTTAGTGCACGAGCACGGCCGCATTGCTAGTTCCTGCGCGTGCTCGTCTGCTGCCTGTGCCAGCGCGGGCAAGCAGGAGACCACGCGCGCACATGGAGAGATTTGAAAAGTCCGGCGCGCATAGAGGGCGCCTCCACCTGACTGTGTGTCTGACGCTGGCCGGCCTGTACCAGCGTCAGAGAAGACTGTTCTCCTCACCAATGCCTGGGATCCTCTCCTCTTCACCGCCTATGCTGGACAGGACCCGACCCACTTAAGCTCTTCATCCTCCCGACCTCCCCCCACATCTCAGGGACCTGGGTGAGTCCCAAGATGAATTTTTTTAATGTATATACAGCAGTTGCACCTATATAATGTGTATAGATTGCTATATATACATTATATACGTGATGCTGCTGTGTATAATCACTATACCACCTATATGATGTATGTATAGCAGTCTATATCTTATATAGGTGACACTGCTACTGATGAGTATATACCTTATATAGGAGACACTGCGGGGTGTGTGTATGTATATATATATATATATATATATATATATATATATATGTACATGTATACACAGCAGTATCACCTATATAACGTATATACATCAGTAGCAGTATTGCCTATATAAGATATAGACTGCTATACGTACATTATATAGGTGGTATAGTGATTATATACAGCAGTATCACCTATATAATGTGTATAGGCTGCTATATATACATTATATAGGTGATACTGCTGTATATACTCACTATACCACCTATATAATGTACGTATAGGAGTCTATATCTTAAATAGGTGAGACAGCTACTGATGTGTATATACCTTATATAGGTGACACTGCGGGGGTGTGTGTATATATCACACCACTGTATACACAGCAGTATCACCTATATAACGTATACACACATCAGTAGCAGTATTGCCCATATAAGATACAGACTGCTATGCATACATTATATAGGTGATACTGGCTGCTACTCCTGTATATAATCACAGTATCACCTATATAATGTATATACGGCAGTCTATATACATTATATAGGCAATACTGCTACTGATGTGTATATACACGTTATATAGGTGATACTGCTGAGTATATACTGTATCGTTATATAGGCGATACTGGTGTGTATATATACACACACACACGTACATATATACACAGCAGTATCACCTATATATAATGTATATACACACCAGTAGCAGCATTTCCTATATAATCTATATAGACTGCTGTATATTCACTATATAGGTGATACTATCATACACAGCAGTAGCAGTATCGCCTATATAATATGTATCCAACATTTGCAGTATCACCTGTATAATGTTGACTACTGCATATACGTTATATAGGTGATACTGCTGTGTAGAGACGCACTATATATCTGTGTGTGTGTGTGTGTGTATATATATATATATATATATATATATATATATATATATATATATATATATAGCAGTTTCACCTAAATAATGTGTGTACAGCAGTCACAGTATCACATACAATATATAGGTGATACTACAACTATGCACATCAGTCGCAGTATCAACTATATATTGTATATACAGTAGTTTCAATGTGATATATATTCAGCAGTCGCGGTGTCTCTTATGTGATGTATGCATCATAATGTATGCATCATAATATAGTATAATGGTGTCTTAATTATAATATATTGAGAGAGAGGGAGAGATGTTTATATAGTGTGGTGCTATGTACATAGTGTGGAATTCACACTATATATACACTGCTGCCACATCTCTACACTATATAATATATACACCGCTCTATATTCCTTAACACGATATATAATATGCAGCTGTGTATATAATAGATTGTAGTATACTGTATATACTCGTGTATAAGCCGAGGTTTTCAGCATATTTTTTTTAGTGCTGAAAACGCCCCCCTCGGCTTATACACGAGTCATTGTCACAGAAAGATGGAGGGGGAGCAGCGGGTCACAGAGGCAGGAGCCGGCGGCTGAGGCTAAAGTCTGTGCCGCTGCTAAAGAGAAATGAATATTCACTGCGCTGGCAGTGAATATTCATTTCTCTTACAGTGTGCACAGCCACAGCCGCCGGCTTCCAGCACACATACTACTTACCTTCCCTGCGCGCCCTCACTGAATCTCGTTCCGGGGCCAGCAGCTCTTCAGGCCGAGCGATCACGTGTCCTCCACTCATTAAAGTAATGAGTATTCACCCCTCTCCACTCCCATAGGTGTGGGTAAATATTCATTACCTTAATGAGTGGGGGACATGTGATCGCCCAGCCATAGGAGCTGCTGGCACCAGAACGAGATGCTGCGAGGGCATGCAGGGAAGGTAAGTAGGAAGTGTTTTTTTTTTGTTTGTTTTTTTTTTATAGGAACCATGCATACAAGGATGGGGGTAAGGAGCCATGCATACAAGGACGGGGATAAGGAGCTATGCATACAAAGACAGGGATAAGGAGCCATGCACACAAGGACAGCGGAGCCATGCAGACAAGGATGGGGATGAGGAGCTATGCATACAAGGACAGGGATAAGGAGCTATGCATACAAGGACAGGGATAAGGAGCTATGCATACAAGGACAGGGATAAGGAGCTATGCATACAAGGACAGGGATAAGGAGCCAGGCATACAAGGATGGGGATGAGGAGCCATGCAAACAAGGATGGGGATGTGGGGACAATGTATACCCGGCTTATACTCGAGTCAATAAGTTTTCACAGTTTTTTGTGCCAAAATTAGGTGCCTCGGCTTATACTCAAGTACATACGGTATATTGGGAGCTGTGTATACTTCTACTGTCCTGCATAAATGGTGTAATTCTCAGCATCTATTCTTACTATGTATGTGTGTATATCTATATATCTATCTATCATTCCAATTAATTGTGAGAAAACTAGCGGACTCTTTATTAGTCCATGTGGCAACGTTTCAGATCCATAACTGAACATTTCTCTGATATGGAAGTGAAATGTTGCCACATGGGCTAATAAAGTGTATAAAAAAAAAAATCGGTTCCATTTTCTTCCACAACAGTGGTATGATTTTCTTCTCACATCCGATGCCATATTCTACTGTGATTCCACCCTAATGAGTACCTGTATTAAGCCCACTTTCACACTATCAGTATTTGGTCAGTATTTTACATCAGTATTTGTAGCCAAAACCAGGAGTGGAACAATCAGAGGGAAAGTATAATAGAAACATATGCACCACTTCTGCATTTATCACCCACTCCTGGTTTTGGCTACAAATACGGATAAAAAATACTGACCAAATACTGAACATGTGGCCTTATTCTGTATATATACACTGCACAGTACCACTCCTCCTGTATATATACACTGCACAGTACCACTCCTCCTGTCCTGTATATATACACTGCACAGCACCACTCCTCCTGTATATATACACTGCACAGTACCACTCCTCCTGTATATATACACTGCACAGTACCACTCCTCCTGTATATATACACTGCACAGTACCACTCCTCCTGTCCTGTATATATACACTGCACAGTACCACCTCTCCTGTCCTGTATATATACACTGCATGGTGCCATTTCTCCTGTTCGGTTGTCAGAGAGGCGACATTGGTCTTTGGGAAGGTCAATACTGGTTTATTATTTTCAGTTTTTTTATAGGAAAATTTTAAAAAATATTGGAAAATCCATTTAAATGGATTATCCCAAGTAATCTCCTATGCCGAGATCTTGGAATCGCCGGGGTCCAACCGCTGAGACCCCCATGATCCCGAGAGCTGGAGCTCTAAAGAGCACCATGCAAATGGACCTGTGGTCGATCATGCGCACTTCGGCGCCATTCACATGTGGCTCTTCAAATAACTCCTTTAAGAGGATTGTTGAAGGGCAGAACAAAGTATAGCAAAATTCACTGTTAGGGGGTGGGAAGTGTTTGAGTATGTGGACTGGTGGGGTTTTTTGTGGCAGGGCTGCTTTTTTGTCCCTGTCCGGCTGTGTGTGTGACTATACAGTGGGGCTGTGCGTGAGTGTGATTTTACAGTGGGGCTGTGCGTGTGTGTCACTATACAGTGGGGCTGTGCGTGTGTGTCACTATACAGTGGGGCTGTGCGTGTGTGTCACTATACAGTGGGGCTGTGCGTGTGTGTCACTATACAGTGGGGCTGTGCGTGTATGTCACTATACAGTGGGGCTGTGCGTGTCAATTTTACAGTGGGGCTGTGCGTGTGTGTGTCATATTATATATTGCAGTCACAAGACCACTTGTTCCCAGCGCAGGCACCGGATAATCCTCACAGCGCACAGTGCGCACGATATGAGGATTCACACATAGTGACTAGACATGTAGCTTAAGATCCGACAACCCCTTTAAGGATGGGCCGCTACTCATGGGCCACTGCTGTGTGCTTGCCCCCCAGGCTAAAATTTGCCAGCCAGCCCCTGCCTGTATGTGGTATTATTTGGTCACTATGTGGTCTGGTCACGGTGTGGTGGTATTTCTCCCTTGTATGTGGAATTTTTTGGTAGCTATATGCTGGTAATATGTGGTCTGGTCACAGTGTGACACTATTTCTCCATTGTACAGTATGTGGTATGGTATTCAGTCACTCTGTGCTGGTAATATGTGGTCTCTTCACGGTGTGGCATTATTTCTACCTTGTATGTGGTATTATTTTATCACTATATGTTGGTAATATGTGGAGTGGTCACGGTGGGAAAGTATTTCTCCCCTGTATGTGGTATTATTGATCTTGGAATAGTGTATTGTGTTGTGTATGGCTGTCAATTGTTCTCTCTAATATTAATTAAGAGAAGATTCTTTATTTCCATTAGTGATTAAATACTTAAAACAAGATGCACTTATTGGGGTTCTTCAGTGAAAGCAAGTAATCACCTCTCCAGTGGATAAATGATAACTTTTTGATCGGTGGGGATCTGACTGCTGGGACCCACAACGATCAGCAGAAGGTTGAGCTTTTATCCCCATTAGACTGGAGCGGAATGTGTGACTTGACCACTGATCCATGCATATTCCCTCAGTGGCTGTGAAAACTGGGTGTGTTTTTCTCAAAGCCCCAAAGAGAATGAATGTAGCTGCAGCCAGATATCCCACCTGCTGCTCCATTTTAAAATGGGGTTAAAAGTGTCCTGTCAGGGATAAAACTTCCCAGTTCTTCCGATCGGTGCGGTTTCCAATGGTAGGAACCAAACGATCAATAATCACCTACCCTGTGGAGCCCATTGATTGACGTGTTTTAACCAAAGAAGCCCTTTAATGCAAACTACCATAATTGTACATACTAGTATGTTTAGTGTGTTTTACAGTCAATGCTTGACTATAACAGTGATAACAGGTATTTACTTATAGCTGTAGGGTGGGCCCCTAGTGTCAATTCCTCCTGTGGGCCCTAGACACCCCAGTCCGATACTGGACAAGTGTGTCAAGCATGGTGGTGGGAGTGTCATAGTTTGGAGCTGTCGACTCTGGGGAGTTCATCGAGGGAACCATGAATGCCAACATGTATTGTGACATACTGAAGCAGAGCACAATCCCCTCCCTTCGGAAACCGAACCACAGGGCAGTATTCCAATGTGATAATGACCCCAAACACACCTACAAGATTACCTCTGCCTTGCTAAAGAAACTTAGGGTAAAGGTACTGGAATGGCATTGCTCCAGAGCTAAACCGTATTGAGCTTCTGTGGGGCATCCTCAGAAGGAAGGTGGAGGAGCGCAAGGTCTCCAACATCCGTGAAGTCGTCATGGAGTAGTGGAAGATAAGGTAGTGCTAGAAAATAATGGTGACCACACAAAACATTGACACATTAGGCACAATTAGGCCATTTTTGTTTAGGTGGTGTACTCACTTTAGTTGCAAGCGGTTTAGACATTAATAGTTGTATGTTGAGTTATTTAGAAGGCACACCAAATTTACACTATTATACAACTTGTACACTGACTGCTTTACATTGTATCAAAGGGTCATATCTTAAGTGTTGACCCATGACAAGATAGCATAAAATATTTACAACAGTGTGAGGGGTGTATTCGCTTTTGTGTTATGCTGTATATAAAAAAGACTGAACCCTCATTTCAATCTGTGCAGCACATAATAATAGTATATATTTCATTCAGCTTGTTCAAAGAGTGCAAATTCAAAGAAGCTTTATTGGCAGGACAAAATAAACATTAGTCTTGCCAAAGCATGAGTACAATCGGGAATAGGGATAGGGTCTGTGGGGGTGATGGGTAGGGACTTTAAGAAGGATGGATGAAGCACAGGGTGGGGGCTATGGAAGTCCATGGTATATCATTGTTGTCTTTCTCACAGCCCATGGCAGGTGCTCACATGCAGCACTGCTATCTCCAATGTACTCTCTTCTTCAGCCAGTAGGATATATGTTTTCTCTACTACCTTCATGGAGTTGAAATCTGGGAAGAGATCGGACAGTCTCCTGAAGTTAGTGTCCCTCACTGCTGAGTGTTTGGTGCATTGTAGCAGGAAGTGGGTCTCATCCTCCAGTGCCTCCAGGTCACAATGTGGGCAGTCTGTCCTCCCTGGGCATGTAGGTCTCTCTGTGCCAGCCAACCTCGATAGCCAGATTGTGGGCACGGAGTCTATACTGGCTCAGGATCTAGCACTCTCTGGGGTCAGTGAGTTTATTCAGATATACAGCCAGTCTGTAGTCTCTCTGTACACTCCGGTACATGGTCAGTTTCTGTGAGATGCTAATATCGTTCTTCCAGTCACTGACATACCTCTCCTGGCCCTCGTCTACCATCTTTCTGATTCTGGCTTTAGTTAGCCTACTGTGATTGGTGTTTCGGTCAGGTTGGCTTTGGTTGAGCTATTCTGGGATTCCTAATTTGTGTGGACTACCTATAGTATATGTAGCATGGTTTATGGTGATGGGAGCTTGGATTGCTACTCTGTAAGTGAAGGACAGCACCTTCTTCAGGACTGCTAGCTGCAGTGGGAATCTGCCGAGCTCAGCCCGACAGGCACTGCTGGTGGTGCTCCGATGGACTTGCAGAGTGATGCTTACAGGATTCCAGGTGGATTATTTCTGTTGGGCTGGAATCCCTCCATCACAAGTCTCGGTATGAATGGGGGCCCCAGACTTCACTGCCTACAGGAGGATTGCGGTAATGCTGGCATTGAAGATTTTTAGCCAGACTCTCACGGGTGGCTTCAGGTGGTAGAGTCTCCTTCGGATGGCATAGAAGATTTTATAGGCCTTGTCCTTCAGGGTCCCTATGACTTGCTTGAAGCTCCCTGACTGGTGAATTTCCAGGCACAGGTAGGTGTATTTGTCGATTCCGATAAGGGCACATTTGTTTAGCATAAATGAAAGGTGCTGGCCCGATCATGGCTTCTCCTCTGAAACACCATGATGTTGGTTTTCTTTAGGTTGATCTGTAGTGTCCATGTAGAGCTGAATATCTCCGAAATTTTCAGGTGTTCTTGGAAGCTTTTTTCAGTTGATGACAGTAGCAGTAGGTCATCTGCATACAGCAAGAATTTCACCTGGGCATCATGGAGTGCGAAATCTGGTGCTGTTGAAAGATTCCAGAGTGGTGGCCAGCTCACTGATGTAGATATTGAAGAGCGTTGGACTTAGGGTGCAGCCCTGTCTAACTCTGCGGCTCTGCTGGAAATCAGCTGTTCTTCTACCATTCACAATCACGCTGCAGCGGTACTCGGTGTAGGAGTTTTTGATGACTGCTCTCCAGCAGTTTCAGTAACAGGCCTGGGTGCTTTAGTCAAAGGCCTTTCTATAATCCACAAACAAGCGTTTATCTTCCTATGCATTGTGTTGTAGACGTGGCTCTGAATGAGGCTGTGTAGAGTGTAGCTGTGGTCGGTAGTGTGGTGGTTTAACATGAACCCTGTTTGGCTTTTACTGAGGACGATGTGCTCGGTGAGGAAACTAAAGATCCTCTTGTTTAGGATGCTGTTGAACAGTTTTCCCAGGTTGCTGCTGACACATATGCCTCTGTAGATGACAGGGTCGTACTTGTCCCCACTCTTGTGAATAGGTGTGATAAGGCCTTGGTTCCAGGTAGGAGGGAAGTAGCCAGCAAACAGCACATTATTGAACAGTTTAACTATTGCTGCCTGTATTTCTGGTGGGCTGTATTTCAGCATTTCTGGTGGGATTCCATCAGGGAATCCATGTTGGTCTGCAAAAAAGAAACCTCACAAAAATTACAAAAAACAGAGTTGGATTACTCCTCCCTTGCCTGTTCCACCCATGCCACCATGTCCACCTCTTCCTCCATTTGGACCTATGCCTCATGGTCCTGGATAGCTAATTTTAGTCTTGTGAAATCTACGTTGTTTTATCTAATTTCCATTAAAAAAAAAAATTAAAAACCCAAAAAGGTGAAAAAAAATTATTGGATTACTTCTTATTTGCCTCTTCCACCTCTTCCTCCACTTGCACCTATGCTTCATGGTTATAAATTGCTAGTTTTAGTTTTGTAAATTCTAGCTTGTTTCATGTCAGCTCCATAAAAAAAGAAAAAAACAATGAAAAAATACAAAAAAAAACTGTGTTGGATTACTCCTCACTAGACGTTATATATTTTACTCAGTTATATAGCGCCATTAATTCCACAGTGCTTTACAGGCATTATTGGTACTATCCCCATTGGGGCTCACAATCTTATTTACCTATCAGTATGTCTTAGGAGTGTGGAAAGAAACTGGAGAAAACCCACACAAACATGGGGAGAAGATACAAACTCCTTGCCGATGTTGTCCTTGGTTGGATTTGAACCCAGGACTGCAAAGCTGCAGTGCTAACCACTGAGCAACTGTGCTGCCCTGCCTCTTCCACCTATAACTTGGATCAGTTCCTCCTGGTTCAAGATTGTTATTTTTTAATTCTGCTCTGCTTAGCATAGGGACAGGATGCAGCTATAGTAAGAGACAGTATTAGGATTTGCGTGTGCACAGGTTTTCAAAAACACTCTCTGTGTGTACTCTGTACCATGCGTAACCAAATGTTTTTATAATCTTCAATTGTGTTGCTGAGAGTGATGTGGGTCTAAACATATTTTTCTACTCTTATGCAACAATGTCTGTGCTAATACTGTGCCAAAGCAGCTATGTGTATTCTTTAACCCATATTTGTGGGATAACTGTGCCAAAAGCCACTGTGGGTATTCTTTAACATATATATGTTGACACTAGCTGCTTCCAGCCAGCTAACGCTCAGCACGCTCATTGCTATCTAATTAACGCTGCTGGTGATTAAACTAAAGTAAATAATGACAACATTCAATAGCGCTCACGCAGGTGGCAAATTAACTTAAAATGAAGTTAATAATAATAATAATCATTAAAAATCTGAATAATACTAATAACCAATCCTACGATTTAGTCGATATTGTTGTTGTCGATCAGCTACTGCATTGTTGTCTGGATTTTCCTGCGGCCTGTGAGATGGACCTGGTGACTCTTCTTGGCTCATTTTGTTTGGGAGAATGCGGATGCAATTAAATGTATGTTTACCTTGGCTGAAGTGGTTGAATTACATAGAAAGGAAGTGCTGCGTGTGGTAATGTGTGCGGACGGAGCCTCGTTTGGTAATGTGTGGGGACGGAGCCTCGTGTGGTAATGTGGGGGGACGGAGCCTCGTGTGGTAATGTGGGGGAATGGAGCCTCGTGTGGTAATGTGTGGGGACAGAGGCTCGTGTGGTAATGTGTGGGGGCGGAGCCTCGTGTGGTAATGTGGGGGAATGGAGCCTCGTGTGGTAATGTGTGGGGACAGAGGCTCGTGTGGTAATGTGTGGGGGCGGAGCCTCGTGTGGTAATGTGTGGGGACGGAGCCTCGTGTGGTAATGTGTGGGGACGGAGCCTCGTGTGGTAATGTGGGGGGACGGAGCCTCGTGTGGTAATGTGGGGGAATGGAGCCTCCTGTGGTAATGTGTGAGGACAGAGCCTCGTGTGGTAATGTGGGGGAACGGAGCCTCGTGTGGTAATGTGTGGGGACAGAGCCTCATGTGGTAATGTGTGGGGACGCAGCCTCATATGGTAATGTGTGAGGACAGAGCCTCATGTGGTAATGTGTGGGGATGCAGCCTCGTATGGTAATGTGTGGGGACAGAGCCTTGTGTGGTAATGTTGGAGGGACGGAGCCTCGTGTGGTAATGTGTGGAGACGGAGCCTTGTGTGGTAATGTGTGGAGACGGAGCCTCGTGTGGTAATGTGTGGGGACGGAGCCTCGTGTGGTAATGTGTGGGGACTGAGCCTCATGTGGTAATGTGGGGGGGTGGGATTATGTGGGGTAATGTGGTGGGGGGCGGGATTGTGTGGTGATGTGGTGGGGGGCGGGATTATGTGTGGTAATGTGGTGGGGGGATTATGTGTGGTGATGTGGTGGGGGCGGGATTATGTGTGGTGATGTGGTGGGGGGCGGGATTATGTGTGGTAATGTGGTGGGGGGGCGGGATTATGTGTGGTGATGTGGTGGGGGGTGGGATTTTGTGTGGTGATGTGGTGGGGGGTGGGATTATGTGTGGTGATGTGTTGGGGGGCGGGATTGTGTGGGGTGATGTGGTGGGGGGTGGGATTGTGTGCGGTGATGTGGTGGGGGCGGGATTGTGTGTGGTGATGTGGTGGGGGGCGGGATTGTGTGTGGTAATGTGTGGGGACGGAGCCTCATGTGGTAATGTTGGGGGGACGGAGCCTCATGTTGTAATGTGTGGAGATGGAGCCTCGTGTGGTAATGTGTTGAGACGGAGCCTCGTGTGGTAATGCGTGGGGACGGAGCCTCGTGTGTTAATGTGTGGGGACGGAGCCTCGTGTGGTAATGTGGGGGGGCGGGATTATGTGTGGTAATGTGGTGGGGGGCGGGATTATGTGTGGTAATGTGGTGGGGGGGCAGGATTATGTGTGGTAATGTGGTGGGGGGCGGGATTGTGTGTGGTAATGTGGTGGGGCAGAGCTACTGTGCAGGGGATGGGATTAGCGAGTAATCACGATGTCTCATATATATATAGATACTGTGCCTTAAATCTGCTGTATATACTCTGCAACCCTGCTTGTGGGGGTACTATGCCCCATTGTCTGGGTGTGAAATTGTTAATCAGCTTCTCTGGGGAAATGTGGAAACATGCTCTGTGGGTGAAATTTGTTATTAGCTTCTGTGGGGGTACTGTGCCCAAAAACATCTGTGTTATCTGTAGCATACTCTGTAGTAAGTGTGCCTAAAAATAATTTTACTGTATCTTTTGTGGCTGTGCTTAATTCTCATTTAAGGATTTAACTACTCATTCAAATTGTCATGGATGGCTATTATTTTTCCTTACATCAACTGCTGACTCAGTTGAGAAGTGGTTAACATGCTTGACTGTTGCCATCCTTGGATGTGGTACACGTTTATCAGGCTGCCTCTCCGGAATAGAACCTTATTCTCAGTTACCTGTGTGTACTCTGCAACCCCTCCTGTGGGGATAATGTGCTCCATTGTCTAGGTGGAAATTTTTAATCAGCTTCTCTGTGAAAACATGTTCCATGGGTAAAATTTGTTATCAGCTTCCATGAGTAAAATGTGGAAACATGCTCTGTGGGTGAAATTTTCAATTGGACAGCCAGTAGCAAACTTCATGGTGGATCATCAGCTCGATCCAATATTATACTACCAGCTTTTCATCGGCGGCATTTGTAATGTACGCTACTGAAGCTGACACTTTGGAGCTGTGGGAGTACTGTGCCCCATGATCTGTGGGTGAAATTTGTAAGCTGCTTCTGTAGGGGTACTGTGCCCCATGTTCTGTGAGTGAAATTTTTAACTGGATTGGTGGCAGCAAGCCTCATTCTCTGTTTGTACTCACTTTTGTTGCCAGTGGTTTAGACATTAATGGCTGTGTGTTCAGTTTTTTAGAGGGCACACCAAATTTACACTGTTATACAAGCTGTACACTATTTTACATTGTATCAAATTGTCAAATATTCAGTGTTGTCCCATGAAAAGTCCATATAAAAGAAAAAGATGAGGGTGGCACTCACTGTCCTGTAAAATCCGTAATTTATTCAGTCAATTAAAACATCTTCAGCAGGGGAATAATGTGTGGGATAAACTGATGACGGCCGTTTCAAGCAATTGCGCTTCTACAGGTCCCATGAAAAGATATAATAAAATATTTACAAAAATGTAAGGGGTGAACTAATTTTTGTGCTATACTGTATATACTGATGATAGCACATGCCACTGTCACTACTATTTCCATTTATTGACAGAAAAAAGAAATACGATCCATCACTTTGTTTAGAGAGGTAAAATCTTCCAGTCTTTATTATGAGTCTTAGAAGATTATACAGACAGACATGGATGTTAGTGCTGATTCTTTAACCCCTTCCTGACATCCGACGTACTATCCCGTCGAGGTGGGGTGGGCCCGTATGACCGCCGACGGGATAGTACGTCCAGCGCGATCGGCGGCGCTCACGCGTTGCTGCGAGGGTCTTACCTCCCTCCCTGCCTGCTCCAGACCCGGATCCAAGATGGCCGCGGATCCGGGTCCTGCAGGGAGGGAGGTGGCTTCACAGAAGCCTGCTCAGAGCAGGCACTGTGAAGCAGCCTGCACTTCTCGCAGATCGGTGATCTGTCAGAGTGCTATGCAAACTGGCAGATCACCGATCTGTATTGTCCCCCCCTGGGGCAAAGTAAAAAAGTTAAAAAAAATTTTTCCAAATGTGTAAAAAAAAAAAAATAAATTCCAAAATAATGAAAAAAAAATAAAAAAAATATTCCCATAAATACATTTCTTTATCTAAATAAATAAAAAAAAACAATAAAAGTACACATATTTAGTATCGCCGCGTCCGTAACGACCCGACCTATAAAACTGGCCCACTAGTTAACCCCTTCAGTAAACACCGTAAGAAAAAAAAAAAAAAAAACGAGGCAAAAAACAACGCTTTATTATCATACCGCCGAACAAAAAGTGGAATAACACACGATCAAAAAGACAGATATAAATAACCATGGTACCGCTGAAAGCGTCATCTTGTCCCGCAAATAACGAGCCGCCATACAGCATGATCAGCAAAAAAATAAAAAAGTTATAGTCCTGAGAATAAAGCGATGCAAAAATAATTATTTTTTCCATAAAATAGTTTTTATCGTATAAAAGCGCCAAAACATAAAAAAATAATATAAATGAGGTATCGCTGTAATCGTACTGACCCGACGAATAAAACTGCTTTATCAATTTTACCAAACGCGGAACAGTATAAACGCCTCTCCCAAAAGAAATTCATGAATAGCTGGTTTTTGGTCATTCTGCCTCACAAAAATCGGAATAAAAAGCGATCAAAAAATGTGACGTGCCCAAAAAGTTACCAATAAAAACGTCAACTCGTCCCACAAAAAACAAGACCTCACATGACTCTGTGGACCAAAATATGGAAAATTTATAGCTCTCAAAATGTGGTAACGCAAAAAATATTTTTTGCAATAAAAAGCGTCTTTCAGTGTGTGACGGCTGCCAATCATAAAAATCAGCTAAAAAACTCGCTATAAAAGTAAATCAAACCCCCCTTCATCACCCCCTTAGTTAGGGAAAAATAAAAAAAATGTATTTATTTCCATTTTCCCATTAGGGTTAGGGTTAGGGCTAGGGTTGGGGCTAGGGTTAAGGCTACAGTTAGGGTTGGGGCTAAAGTTAGGGTTAGGGTTGGGGCTAAAGTTACGGTTAGGGTTTAGATTACATTTACGGTTGGGAATAGGGTTGGGATTAGGGTTAGGGGTGTGTCAGGGTTAGAGGTGTGGTTAGGGTTACTGTTGGGATTAGGGTTAGGGGTGTGCTTGGATTAGGGTTTCAGTTATAATTGGGGGGTTTGCACTGTTTCGGCACATCAGGGGCTCTCCAAACGCGACATGGCGTCCGATCTCAATTCCAGCCAATTCTGCGTTGAAAAAGTAAAACAGTGCTCCTTCCCTTCCGAGCTCTCCCGTGTGCCCAAACAGGGGTTTACCCCAACATATGGGGTATCAGCGTACTCAGGACAAATAGGACAACAACCTTTGGGGTCCAATTTCTCCTGTTACCCCTGGGAAAATACAAAACTGGGGGCTAAAAAATAATTTTTGTGGGAAAAAAAAGGATTTTTTATTTTCACGGCTCTGCGTTATAAACTGTAGTGAAACACTTGGGGGTTCAAAGTTCTTACAACACATCTAGATAAGTTCCTTGGGGGGTCTAGTTTCCAAAATGGGGTCACTTGTGAGGGGCTTCTACTGTTTAGGTACATTAGGGGCTCTGCAAATGCAATGTGACGCCTGCAGACCATTCCATCTAAGTCTGCATTCCAAATGGCGCTCCTTCCCTTCCGAGCCCTCCCATGCATCCAAACGGTGGTTCCCCCCACATATGGGGTATCAGCGCACTCAAGACAAATTGGACAACAACTTTTGGGGTCCAATTTCTCCTGTTACCCTCGGGAAAATACAAAACTGGGGGTTGAAAAATAATTTTTGTGGGAAAAAAGTTTTGTTTTATTTTTACGGCTCTGCATTATAAACTTCTGTGAAGCCCTTGGTGGGTCAAAGCACTCACCACACATCTAGATAAGTTCCTTAGGGGATCTACTTTCCAACATGGTGTCACTTGTGGGGGGTTTCTACTGTTTAGGTACATTAGGGGCTCTGCAAACGCAATGTGACGCCTGCAGACCATTCCATCTAAGTCTGCATTCCAAATGGCGCTCCTTCACTTCCGAGCCCTTCCATGCATCCAAACGGTGGTTCCCCCCCACATATGGGGTATCAGCGCACTCAGGACAAATTGGACAACAAATTTTGTGGTCCAATTTCTCCTGTTACCCTCGGGAAAATACAAAACTGGGGGCTGAAAAATAATTTTTGTGGGAAAAAATGTTTGTTTTATTTTTACGGCTCTGCATTATTAACTTCTGTGAAGCCCTTGGTGGGTCAAAGCGCTCAAAACACATCTAGATAAGTTCCTTAGGGGGTCTACTTTCCAAAATGGTGTCACTTGTGGGGGGTTTCAATGTTTAGGCGCATCAGTGGCTCTCCAAACGCAACATGGCGTCCCATCTCAATTCCTGTCAATTTTGCATTGAAAAGTCAAACGGTGCTACTTCCCTTCCGAGCTCTCCCATGCGCCCAAACAGTGGTTTACCCCCACAGATGGGGTATCAGCGTACTCAGGACAAATTGTACAACAACTTTTGGGGTCCAATTTCTTCTCTTACCCTTGGGAAAATATAAAATTGGGGGTGAAAAGATAATTTTTGTGAAAAAATATGATTTTTTATTTTTACGGTTCTGCATTATAAACTTCTGTGAAGCACTTGGTGGGTCAAAGTGCTCACCACACCTCTAGATAAGTTCCTTAGGGGGTCTACTTTCCAAAATGGTGTCACTTGTGGGGGGTTTCAATGTTTACGCACATCAGGGGCTCTACAAACGCAACATGACGTCCCATCTCAATTCCTGTCAATTTTGCATTGAAAAGTCAAACGGCGCTCCTTCCCTTCCGAGGTCTCCCATGCGCCCAAACAGTGGTTTATCCCCACATATGGGGTATCAGCGTACTCAGGACAAATTGTACAACAACTTTTGGGGTCCAATTTCTTCTCTTACCCTTGGGAAAATAAAACAAATTGGAGCTGAAATAAATTTTTTGTGAAAAAAAGTTAAATGTTCATTTTTATTTAAACATTCCAAAAATTCCTGTGAAGCACCAGAAGGGTTAATAAACTTCTTGAATGTGGTTTTGAGCACCTTGAGGGGTGCAGTTTTTAGAATGGTGTCACACTTGGGTATTTTCTATCATATAGACCCCTCAAAATGACTTCAAATGAGATGTGGTCCCTAAAAAAAAATGGTGTTGTAAAAATGAGAAATTGCTGGTCAACTTTTAACCCTTATAACTCCCTAACAAAAAAAAATTTTGGTTCCAAAATTGTGCTGATGTAAAGTAGACATGTGGGAAATGTTACTTATTAAGTATTTTGTGTGACATATCTCTGTGATTTAAGGGCATAAAAATTCAAAGTTGGAAAATTGCAAAATTTTCAAAATTTTCCATTTTTTTTGCAAATAAACGCAGGTAATATCAAAGAAATTTTACCACTATCATGAAGTACAATATGTCATGAGAAAACAATGTCAGAATCGCCAAGATCCGTTGAAGCGTTCCAGAGTTATAACCTCATAAAGGGACAGTGGTCAGAATTGTAAAAATTGGCCCGGTCATTAACGTGCAAACCACCCTTGGGGGTGAAGGGGTTAAAAACAGACAAAATCTGTTCTTAATTCTAGCTACCAAAAAGCAACATTTGAAAGGCATATACATTTACCCAATCAAAAACAATTGTTAAAATCCCACATGAGTGAATAAGTAAAATCTATGACGATGAACATTTAGTTTCTTTATTTCTTAACCAGAGGACAAATGCACCATATACAATATATTTTTAATTAATCATGCAGGTAAAAAATCTTAGATGCTTACCGGTAATGAGATTTTACAGAGCCCATGACAACACCACCTGAGAGATGGGAATCCACCCATCAAGTACAGGAAACCTACTGAATAAAAAGGGAGTACCGCTCCTCCGCATCAGTTTGGGTTTCAAAGCATGAGATGACCTCCAGACAATAACATAACCATCACCAAATATATTTTTCTTAACGCCCCTAAAAGTGGACACCACTAGTGACAAAGCGGGGGAGGGAATATAAGGGTGCTGTCATGGGCTCTCTAAAATCCTGTTACCAGTAAGTAACTAAGATTTTTTCCCTTCTCCCATGACAGTATCATCTGAGAGATTTATATAGATGAAGCACCCTAGGGAGGGATCACCGATTGTAAAACCTTCTTCCCAAAGGATAGGTCAACAGAGGAAGACAGCTTAAGACGATAGTGTTTATAAAAGGTGGAAGGGGAAGACCATGTAGTCGCCGATAGTGGATCTGGCTTTTCCTCCTCTCTGTGTCCCAATAGGTGTTTTAACGACTCCTGGACATCAGATCTAATAATGGCCTTCAGGTCCATAGCAAACACGGGGGTTTCCTCCAAAACAGTCTGATGTATGCAATCTGGGCAAAGTCTCTTACTATAAGTGCTGGGTAAATCCCCCCTGCATAAAGCATCCTCCTTATTGCTCTGTTTCGAACTACGTTTCAGAGGCTTTCCCTAGTAAAAGAATACACAGAGAAAGGGGGGCCTGTTTTAATATGGTGCACTTTCACGTAGATCACTCACTATTCAGCTGATCAATCTACGGTACCGGAGACGGAGGCTGAGTTGGTCCAGAAGAACGTCTCCCCCTGGAGGTGGGCTCGTGACCTGCCTTGCTTTTCAGGCTGCTGCTGCTGCTGCGGTGGATGCTGCTGTCCATCCATGATCAGAAGGATGCAAGAAATGCCACCATATTCCTGGGCATATCCCCTTTAATACCGCATGGCCCAGGTCACCTCCACCTGGCTCCGTACTTCTGGTATTCGAATCCGGCGTGCTGTGGGCAGGGATCCTCAGTAGCACTGTGCATGTGCAGTCCTGGATGGCCGCTGAAGTCCCCGGCGCGCTATGTCATTGGGATGTCCTGTGTCCCACACGTGCGCAGTCCCGGGCGGCCTCGCTTTCCGCTGCACTCGTCACCAGGGCATGCTGGCTCAATCCAGTGTACCTGGCACGTGCGCAAAGCCGGAAGCGAGTCCCTCGTGTCAGCCAGAGACATTGATCTAAGCGGTCTCTGCCTGCACAGCATTGCACCAACCTCCTGGCCGGTGTTACCTCACCCGCGGAAGGCATCCCTCGTCCTGGTCACCCTCCTGGGTAAGTGAAGTACCGTTTTTCTCTGCAGGTTCCCACAACGACAGGAAACCAAACTGATGGCGCTGAGAGGTATTGCCTTCTTATTCAGTAGGTTTCCAGTCCTTGACTGGGAGGATACCCTCACTCAGGTGGTGCTGTCATGGGAGAAGGAAAAAAAAGTTTTTAACATGTAGTAATTTTAATTTAGCAGATAGTCATTTAATAATCTACCGTAACATGACATCTTGTTCTTGGAAATACCAGTAGGCCTCCCTACTAAATAACATACATTGGTGGTCTCCACCTCTCATAGGATGACTCACCCTTTCAATACCAATCATGGAAAAACCTGGTTTTCCCTTTATGAACCTCTGTAAAATGGTGCGATACTGCAGAGACATTGCAACATTTGCTACTGATGTCAAAAGGATGTCTCCTAAGCCTAATTTTTAGTGGGCCAGTTGTACAATGCACATATTAATAATAATTTTTATTTCTATAGCGCCAACATATTCCGCAGCACTTTACATTTTATAAGGCACTTATACAGACAATAAGGACATTACAGAATAACACATAACTCAGATATCAAAAGGATTGAGGGCCCTGCACGCAAGCTTACAATCTAAGAGGAAATAGGGGAAACACGAAAGGTGGATGGTAAAAAGTGCTTGTGTTTGAATGATCCTGCCATAATATACTAAATTGAGTATTCACATAACGCTGCTTGAACCAGTCACCAGCCTGTGTATGTACAAGTACAGACACAGAGGGCTAGTAAGTGCATGGAAGGTGTGTGAAAAGATGCTATGAGGGTCCTTTTTTGAAGAAAATGTTGTCTGGGCAAAACAGGGATAGTTAGATAAGTTAGGTGATTGGATACGCCAGTCTAAAGAAATGTGATTTTAGGCCATGCTTCAAACTGTGGATACTGGGAATTAATTGAATTGTCCTAGGTTGTGCATCTCAAATAATTGGGGCAGGACATGAGAAGTCTTGGAGACGGGAATTGGAGGTTCAGCTTATTGAGGATGTTAGTCTTAGGTCTTTAGCACAATAGCGTATAGGGTGGTAGACTTGGATGAGGGGTAGTTGTAGGGTGGTGCTGAACCGTGGAGCGATTGTGGCTGAGAGTGATAAGTTTATACTGGACTCTGTAGCAGATCGACAACCAGGAGACTAGTTGGTGACTTCTCCCGACCACTGCCCTGGATTGATGGTCTCTGCCTACGTGTGTATAGCCCAAGACTTATCAATTCACGGAAGAGAGCAGGGAGACGCCCTCAAGGACCCTCCTGGCCAACTAGTCTACAGCGCAAAAAAATATAACAAGATAAGGTCCTCCAGACAGCGCACATAATATAAATAACCAATTTTATTCACATGTTTGCCCAGTGTTAGTGTTTTTTTGTTTCTTGAATGGTCTGTCAACATCTCCGCAATTTTAATGTTTTTTGTGCCAATAAAATTGGTTATTTACACTCACCGGCCACTTTATTAGGTACACCATGCTAGTAACGGGTTGGACCCCCTTTTGCCTTCAGAACTGCCTCAATTCTTCGTGGCATAGATTCAACAAGGTGCTGGAAGCATTCCTCAGAGATTTTGGTCCATATTGACATGATGGCATCACACAGTTGCCGCAGATTTGTCGGCTGCACATCCCAAAGATGCTCCATACAAGGCAGGATGGATCCATGCTTTCATGTTGTTTACGCCAAATTCTGACCCTACCATCCGAATGTCGCAGCAGAAATCGAGACTCATCAGACCAAGCAACGTTTTTCCAATCTTCTACTGTCCAATTTCGATGAGCTTGTACAAATTGTAGCCTCAGTTTCCTGTTCTTAGCTGAAAGGAGTGGTACCCGGTGTGGTCTTCTGCTGCTGTAGCCCATCTGCCTCAAAGTTTGACGCACTGTGCGTTCAGAGATGCTCTTAGGCCTACCTTGGTTGTAACGGGTGGCGATTTGAGTCATTGTTGCCTTTCTATCAGCTCGAACCAGTCTGCCCATTCTCCTCTGACCTCTGGCATCAACAAGGCATTTCCGCCCACAGAACTGCCGCTCACTGGATTTTTTTTCTTTTTCGGACCATTCTCTGTAAACCCTAGAGATGGTTGTGCATGAAAATCCCAGTAGATCAGCAGTTTCTGAAATACTCAGACCAGCCCTTCTGGCACCAACAACCATGCCACGTTCAAAGGCACTCAAATCACCTTTCTTCCCCATACTGATGCTCGGTTTGAACTGCAGGAGATTGTCTTGACCATGTCTACATGCCTAAATGCACTGAGTTGCCGCCATGTGATTGGCTGATTAGAAATTAAGTGTTAACAAGAAGTTGGACAGGTGTACCTAATAAAGTGGCCGGTGAGTGTATATTATGTGCTGCTGTCTGGGGGACATTTTTCATTATAGGTTTTAACTTCAACCTTGGTCCTCCGTGTTATTTTGTAGGGCATCTTTAGGCTCTTTAGTCTACAGAGCAGCTCGGTCCTCAGCGGCTTTTTAAATATATTTTTCTCTGAAATTTTGAAACATTTCATAGTTGAACATTCGTGATTGAAATGCTGCAGCCAGTTCCTGATACAAGCTTCTGGTGGATAGGGCAGCATGTTTCAACCATCAGGTTCACTTTAAAATCCCTCTGTTCCTGAGAACAGAGAGGAGCTTCAATAACAGCAAATTGCATAGCCACTTCTTTTTACAAGATCTCTGCACTTTACACATTAAAGGGAACCTGTCACCCCCCCCCCCCCCCAGGCGTTTGTAACTAAATTAGCCACCTTGTGCAGCACTAATGCTGCATTCTGACAAGGTGGCTCTTTTAGTTCTTGTTCCAGGCAGTGCTGAAATAATCATTTTTGAAATTTGTCCCTCATACCTTGAAATCGTCCCGGGGGCAGGTCTTTCCCCCCTAACACAGATGCCTCACAGCTGTAACTCATGGCCTCTGCGAGCCAGGCGCTGCCTCTTCTTCCTTCATTAGCGTTCCCGGCCCCTGCGCTGTTATTTTTTTTCGGGCTTGCGCAGTTGCGCTGCCTTTCGAACTTACAGCGCAGGTGCCGGGAACGCTAAGGCAGAGAAGGTGGCGCCTGGCGTGCAGAGGCCATGAGTGATGGCTGGGGGGCGTCTGTGTTAGGGGGGAAAGACCTGCCCCCGGGACGATTTCAAGGTATGAGGGACAAATTTCAAAAACTATTCTTTCAGCAGTGCCTGGAACAAGAACTAAAAGAGCCTGGGGGTGACAGGTTCCCTTTAAAGAAAAAGTTAATAACTCATTACTTGTGCTCTCGGATTCACTTTAAACTGACCAAAGACTTAAAACAGCTGTCTTCTTCAGATCTCCAGAAACATGTTGTTTAGCTGAGGACAACCTCTTAGTGCAATGTAGAAATGGAAATTTGCTTAGTTACTTTTGTATAATGTAAAAATTCAAAAAGCTAAAAATCAATACTTACACTTGTGTGCTTTTAGTCCTTCAAATGAAACTGGTGCATAATCATAATATTCATATTCCCACCTGTAGTTGGGGTTAGATGGTTCTTTATTAGCTGTCCTGCTAGTATTTACACTTTGTCCAGACATATCTTATCTGTGAAGACAAGAAAAATCAAATGTTCATTCTTGATTACTTGAATTTGAAGAATTATTAGCAAAATCATCCATATTCAGATTCCACCATCCATAGGTTCTACCATCTTCTAAGGTTGTCTAATAATTATCTTGCTGATGGATCATGGTTGTTGCAAATAAATGCAAGTCAGTTAACTTACTTACTGCATGCCACGTTTAGGACAATTAGTCCCACTATTTTTACAGTACTGGGTCTGATGTTTATTACACTAGGTTGAGGTAAAGCAGTGTCAGGACTGGAACCCGGTAACTCCTGTGCACCAGGCCACAGCTCTTCTCTGTGACCTATTCAGCTTCCTGAACAGCTTGTTGCTAAATCAGCTAACTGTACTTGTCCTTTCTGTTCAGCTCCATCCTGTGTTTTCCTGATTGGCTCATTTTGTGCTTCCTGTTTGGTCACACTATTTAAACCCGGCCTGGTACTTTCTGCATTATGAGATCATTTATGTAGCAGCCTTTAGTCAAACGCGCTCACCTGCTGCTGCTCCATACCTTACTGCTGTTTCCCCATATACCGACCTCTTGCTATCGACTGATTACACTCACCTGCTGCTGCTCCATACCTTGCTGCTGTTTCCCCATATATCGACCTCTGGCTATCCTCTATGTTACCCACTGGCCACTGCTGTTTCATACCATACTGCTGTTTCTCGTGTAACAGCCTTTGTCTTCCCTACTGACTATGTGACCTGCCAGTCCTCCAATACCATACTGCTGTTTCCCGTACTGACTTGCTTCCTTCCTTTAACAAAACTACCTGTCTCTGCTCCCCCTAGTGGTTGCAATAGTAAAAACTTCAATCCAGTGTAGTAGCCTCACTATTATACATAGTGCTTAAAGATAATCTATAAGCATGATTTTGTAAGGTAAAGTAAATAAATGGCTGTAATGGCACTGTAATACTAAATTGATACTTTAGGTGAGTTCTTTTTTAATCAGCATTTGAAGTTTTTTGCTAATTAGATTTTAGTACACAGGAGCAGGAATGTACAATGGTTCTTTTCCCTCATCTGTTATTCCCTGCCACTCAGCCTTTCTCCAGTCTGTGATTGACCTGCTTCCTCTGTTTGAAATCTCAGCAGTGACCTGTCATTCAAAGACCGGAGGCAGACAGAAGGGCAAGGAATCACAGACAGGGTGGAAAAGACCCAGTGCATAGTTCAGGCCCTGTCCACCAAAATCTAATTTGCAGAAAGCTTCAAGTGTTGATTAATCCCTTCACGATCTTCGACGTTTCTATACTTCATGGTCGGGAACTGGTCCAGGACCAATAATCTACAGTTACATCATGGCGATCATGCAGGCACCGTGTCTTTGGTGACCAAATGAAGGTGCCTGCTGTATATAAGGCTGTACCCCCATAAATGGAGTAGAAATGATGAAACATTGGGGCTTTTCCCCCATGGCTATGGCATGCAAACACATTGAGGCCATTCACAAATTTTTGCATTTCCACGATAATGCAGTGTCCATCCTGAGATGACCCCATTTTTGACTGACTTTTCAAAATTCAGCTGGTCATTGATCACTTCAGCAACAAATTTGCTATGGTGTACATTCCCCAAAGGGATATCTTCGCAGACATGTGCCTAATGCACATCAATGTGAGGCTTAAATTCCGTCAATAAGTACCGGTAAGGTACGAAATAAAACTGTACAAAAGGACCTTTTACATTCAAAGATGAGAGTCAACTGATTAGATTGGGTGTTTTTTTTCCCCAGAGATTGTTATCTTGTTAATTAATAAGGCTGTTTAAGTCTCCAGTACACATACCTTGGGATATCAAAGCCTTTAGAGAAGTTTCAATGTACAGTTTAACATATAAAAAAAGGACTGAACTCTCGGGGAGGAGGACAGATACAGGAGTGATTGGAGAAGTGACATACAGAGACAGCCTGATGATTTCTACCTTGAGAATGTAATGTATGAAATATGTGATACACATGTATTTATTTTACTTTATTGCTCATGTGTTATTTGAGTGACTGTTGAGTGCCAATGTGATGAAGGGCCACAAAATTTCCCATCCATGTACAGGAGCTGATATTCCCATACAAGGTTTTCATACATGTGATTCAAAGTAAGTAGTCTATGCCATTAAATACCCTTGTGGCAAAATTTACATTGGAGAGACGACACAAGCTGTGAAGGATCGTATATCACAACATAAGTTGGATATACGTTGTGGATGGGATATTCTACCCATTCCACATCATTTTCATATCGCAGGTCACACAATTGCCCAGCTCAGATTTCTAGTATTAGAGCAGGTTTATCCAAACAGGAGAGGGGGTAACCAGATTAGATGAATCAAGTTGAGAGAAGCATTTTGGATTCATTATTTTCAGAGTATGGAACCAAAGGGATTTAACAGGGAATATGATATTATGAATTTGTAAACTTTTTTTCCTTAAATGTGTTTCTCCCCTCTCTTCTAGTTCTCAAAATTTCACACATGATTCACACACCAGAGGGGTATGGAGATCTTTTACATACCGTATTTTTCGGACTATAAGATGCACCGGACCATAAGACGCACACCAAATTTTCATAAGGAAAATAGGGGGAAAAAAATGTGTCAAATGGGGTCCGTCTTAGAGTCTGAATTCAGCTTACCAGGGAAGGGATAGGCACAGGTGGAGGAGTGGTCACAGGGGTCGTTCGGTGGGCCAGGCTGGTGCAGTGCCCTCCAGGAAATCCAATTCCAAGCTGGTGCGGTGGTGGCGACTCTGTGCTGGGGCAGGGGCTCTGTGCTGGGGCAGGGGGACTGTGCTCTGGTGCAGGGGCTGTGCTTCAGAGCAGTGGCAGTGGCTCTCTGTGCTCCATGGGTGGCTCCACCGCATTTCGTCAAAGCCCGAATGCCTCTGCCCATCCGTTGCTGCCATGTTGTGGTGGCCTCCAGGAACATTGCCTCCGGGAACATGGCCACTGGGCCAGGCTCTGTGGAGTGGTGGTGGCGGGCTGTGCTTCAGGGCAGTGGCAACAGCTCTCTGTGCTCCATGGGGGGCTCTGCCATCATTTTGTCAAAGCCTGGAGGCCCCCGCACATCCGTTGCTGCCATGTTGCGGTGGGCCTCCGGGCTTTGACGACATTTTTAAATTGCTCAGATGTAGATGTACTTCGTTTTGTGTTAAACTAGTTATATCAGGTTATGAATTTAGATTTTTTTTTCCTTATTGAATGATCCCTGTAGCAGACAATTCATTGGTGAAAACTGATGAAAAGTGCATGTTTAATATTTCAGCCTTTTCTTTGTTCTCTGCAATTATCTTGTTACTAGATGGTGGCCCGATTCTAACGCATCGGGTATTCTAGAATATGCATGTCCACGTAGTATATTGCCCAGCCACGTAGTATATTGCCCAGCCACGGAGTATATTGCACAGCCCACGTAGTATATTGCCCAGTGACGTAGTATACTGCCCAGTGACGTAGTATACAGCACAGAGCCACGTAGTATATTGCACAGCGATGTAGTATACAGCACAGAGCCACGTAGTATATTGCCCAGCCACGTAGTATATTGGCCAGTCACGTAGTATATAGCCCAGCCACGTAGTATAATGCCCAGCCACGTAGTATATTGCCCAGCCACGTAGTATATTGCCCAGCAACGTAGTATATTGCCCAGCCACGTAGTATATTGCCCAGCCACGTATGTCACAGGTTTAAAAATAAAAAATAAACATATACTCACCTTCCGAGGGCCCCT
The DNA here is from genome assembly GCF_051348905.1 of Ranitomeya variabilis. Taxonomy (NCBI): domain Eukaryota; kingdom Metazoa; phylum Chordata; class Amphibia; order Anura; family Dendrobatidae; genus Ranitomeya; species Ranitomeya variabilis. The sequence goes on from NC_135233.1 coordinate 781,046,109, forward strand.
TGTAGTCCAGCTTCCGGTCCCAGGGTTGGTATGAGCGCAGGACCTGTGATGACATCGCGGTTCTGTCACGTGACCGTGACGTCATGGCAGGTCCTTCTTGCGCAGGTGCACAGGACCTGTGATGACGTTGCGGTCACATGACCGTGACGTCATGGCAGGTCCTTGTCGCATACCATCCTTGCCACCGAATCCTGCCGCTTGCATGGATCGGTCACCGGGGCATCGCGAGGAGCGGGAAAGGTGGCGGAAGGTGAGTATATAATGATTTTTTATTTTTTTTATTATTTTTAACATTAGATGTTTTTACTATTGACGCTGCATAGGCGGCATCAATAGTAAAAACTTGGTCACACAGGGTTAATAGCAGCGGTAACGGAGTGAGTTACCCGCGCATAACGCAGTCCATTACCGCTGGCATTAACCTTGTGTGAGCGGTGACTGCGGGGAGTATGGAGCGGGCGCCGGGCACTGACTGCAGGGGAGTAGGGAGGAACTAATCGGACTGTAGCCGTTGCTGATTGGTCGCGGCAGCCATGACAGGCAGCTGGCGAGACCAATCAGCGAATTAATTTCCGTGACAGACAGAAGGACAGACAGAAAGACGGAAGTACCCCTTAGACAATTATATAGTAGATTGCATCTTTTAAGGAGCCAATACCATCTGTTTACTTTTCTGGCATTGATGTATTTATAAATATTTTGGGGATTTATTTCAATGTCATTGGTGATTTGTTTCTCTGTAGATACCTTTGCTAGCTTGATTTCTTTTTTACATTTTTTATTTAGATCTTTATACTCCTGAAATGCTATTTCGGTATTCTCGGCTTTCAAGATTTTGAATGACCTTTGTTTTTTGTCTTATTAAACTGTGTACTGTCTTATTTATCCATAATGGTTTCTTTTCATTCCTCAACATTTCATTACCAGCAGTTTTCTGCAGTATTTCCTAAAAAGATTTTTGCAGTAGTATTTCCTAAAAAATGTCCCAGTTACGTTCGGTATGCCCAGTTACCCTGATGTGGTCCCAGTCTACACGATTAAGCTCTTCCCTTAATGTGTTGAAATCAGCTTTCCTAAAGTTCCAGGTTTTGGCATTTTCCCTTTTGAATGTTTGATTGAAAATTAAATCTGTCTATCCAACCAGGGCCGGTTTTAGGCAAAGTGGGGCCCTAGGCAAAAGATTAAAATGGGGGAGGGCGCATGCGCGGACCTTGGTAGCGGCGGATATGTCGCACTGAGCTCCGCTTCCCGACCGATCCCACACAGCCCTAATTAGCCACCAGAGAGCAACAAACTCACCGCCACCGGACCACTCATATACCCGGGAACGGCGCGGCTGGTAATGCCGAAGAAGGGGAACGCATCCCAGCCTGCAGGCCGCTCCATCACAGACCTCCTTCTGAGCGGTAACGTACCTAAGATGGCCGCCGCGACTGCACCGCTCCCAGCTACGACACTGCAGTCAGGGGAGACGGCAGACCAGGGGGAACCTACCCCAAATATGGAGGCTATGATCTCCACAGCAGCACTCACAAAATCCCTGCAGGAGCCTTTCAAGGCTGAGTTATCCTCAGCTATGCAGGGTATCGCCTCACAGCTCCAAGACATCATGCAACGCACAAATAATTTAGAAGAAAAAATGGAGACTATGACAGATGCCATAGAGGAGGACCACGAGACACTTAAGCACCATACAGACCGCATCAACGACCTGGAACTTCGCTGTGAAGACTACGAAAACAGGTCCCGCAGGAGTAACCTAAGACTGAGAGGCCTCCCTGAACATATTGTTGCCCTCAAAGAAACAGTGACCGCTCTCTTTACAGCTCTCCTGCCTGATACAGACCCTTCCCTCCTCCATATCACCAGAATCCACAGGGCCCTGGGTAAACCTCGCTCCACTGACATGCCCAGAGATGTGATTTTGAAACTGCATTATGAGGAAACAAGGGACCTGATCCTGTTGGCAGCCAGAGACCACCCTAACCTGCCTAACCTACCAAACTCTGTACATATATACGCAGATATTGCCACGGCCACACTGGCCAGAAGGAGATCCCTCAGACCCATCACGGCTTCTCTCCAGAAGGCTCAAATTAAGTACCGTTGGGGTTTCCCCTTTGCCTTGATCTTTACTGCAAATTCTCAATCATTTATCTGCCGATCCCTAGAAGAGGGAAAACAAGCGCTGACTAAAGCAGGAATACCAATCAGTGCAGACATCACCTCCCTTCCCCAGAGAAAACCTAGACCAATAAGGGAATGGAAGGACTCACCCAGAACAAGGAGTCAAAATGCAAGAATCACCTGACGTGGCCCTCCGATAGCGAAGCCGAGAAAAAAAAAACAAAAAAACCACACCTGCTGAGACCACCTCCATTGCAAAAGAAGACCTTCCCCTTGACCGAACTTGTGTTGCGTACTGCTCCCTGAATCCGGATGAGTATTTTATCATTATGTGCCTGGCTTTCTTCTCATAGGGTTACCAAACCCATCTGAATCCTTCTTATATCCTTTCTCCCACCTCTCCCAGCCTATCCCATCATTTGCTCCCTACCCCCTGTTCCTTATACTCCCCCCAACCTCCTTACTTATCTCCCCCCCCTTTCCCCCCCCCCTTTTTTTTTTTTCTCTTTCTTTTCCTCTACTATACCAAGGGTTGGGACTTTTGGGATTTCGACATGCTGCCCAAAACTGGCGACTCCTGGTTTGCTACCTAATATGGGAACCCAGATCGCCATACTTGTTGGACTTAGAGTCCTTCTGAAAATTTTGTTTATTCTATTTGTTGTTGTCTTCCCCCCGTCTGTCTCTCACCCATTGTTCCCTTACATTTATAGATGCTCTATCTGCAGTTTGACTGGATGCTGCGACGAAGTGAACCTAGAATTGATTGTAGCCTATAACCTCATATCCATTAGCAATATCCACATACTTCAATATGTGTAGGGTCCTCTCCCACAATGTCCGGGGATTTAATTCGCCACTAAAGCGCAAAAAGGCTTTTGTTGATTACAAGAAACACAAGCCTGATATAATTTGCTTGCAGGAGACCCACTTCACCACCTCTTCATACCCTAAATACTTTGACTCTCAATATTCACAACATTATTTGTCGTCGTGGGACCGTAAGAGAAGAGGCGTGGCCATTTTTATTAAAAATAGCTTCCCATTTTGTCACTCTAGCACATATCAAGACCCTGAGGGTAGATTCATCATCTTACTTGGCTCATCCCAGGGCCTTAACATTTGTATCGTTAATAGTTACTCCCCCGCAACTGCCCAGACTCAAACCTTCCAACTTATCTTGTCTAAACTCGCCTCACTCACATACCACCACCTTGTTTGGTGTGGAGACTTTAACCTCACTATAAACCCGTCACTAGATAGCAATTTTCTGAAACGATCTGACATAACAAAAACGGATAGGAGAAAAATACTTCAGCTGATGGAGAGCCATGTCGCGGACGTATGGAGAGAGGTGAATGGCCCCATAAGAGGATACACTTACTACTCCCCAGCACAAAAAACCTACTCGAGAATTGACCTCCACCTAGCCTCTGCCACAACACTCCCCTCAGTCCTTTTTTCCCGACATATTCCATCAGCATGGTCGGATCATGATGTCGTCCTATCAATGTTTATGTTTGACACTATCTCCTCTAAACTATTCAAATGGAGGCTAAATGAATCCCTCCTTACTGACCCCTCCACCCTAACTGACATAAAAAAAGATTTGAATATTTACTTTGAAACCAATTCCACTGGTGACGTCTCACCCGGCATAGTGTGGATGGCACACAAAAAATTCATAACAGGATCATTGATCAAAATTGCCTCTACTAAAAAGAAGCAAAGATCAGAGCAACAGTTACAACTAGAAAACAAGCTGTCTAGATTAGAACAAGCAAACCAATCCGCCTCGTCACCATATTTAGTCAAACAGATCCACGACACTAAATTGAAATTAAATACACTTCTAACACATAAAACGGAAAAAGCATTGACGTGGACCAGGTCGTCCTTCTACAAACACGCTAACAAACCTAGCAATATGCTAGCCCGTAAACTCAGAAGTAAACAGCTTATGAATAATATTCCCTTTATCAAAGACTTGACAGGTCAAACCACAGCCAACCCGGAGTCTATTTACAGCACGTTTCATAAATATTACCAATCCCTTTACACTTCCCCCCAACTTCCCTCACCACAGCGTCTACAGTCCTTTTTGGAAACTTTGAAATTGCCTAAGATATCTGCTTCCGCTATTGATCGTCTCCAAACACACATCACCACAGAGGAAATATCATCTACAATTAAGAATCTCAAAAAAAACAAAACTCCTGGCCCTGATGGCCTTACAGCTTTATATTACAAAAAATTCGGTGACATACTTACACCCTACATTCAACATTTCTGCAATGCTCTTTTAAACGGGAACCAGATGCCGCCTGAATTCTACACCGCGTACGTAACAATAATCCCAAAACCAAAGAGAGACCATCTCTATCCCAAGAATTATAGGCCCATTTCTCTATTGAATATTGACCTAAAAATTTTTACGTCTATTATGACTGCCAGACTCAATACAACCCTACCATCATTGATTCACCGTGACCAAGTGGGATTTATACCTAAAAGGCAGGGCCCGGATAACATCAGAAGGAACCTGAATCTCATACACTCAGCAAATCATTACAAACGGCCCCTTTTGATGCTGGCTCTCGACATTGAAAAAGCTTTCGATTCAATCTCTTGGACATTTATTTGAAGTTCTGGCAAAATTTGGTATCCCAGCAGGTATTATATCTAGCCTTAGATTACTATATGATAGCCCCATGGCCTATCTAAAACTACCCTCTAACCAACCTGCGCCTATCAAAATTCAGCGGGGTACAAGACAGGGCTGCCCGCTGTCACCAGCCTTGTTTGCCCTGGCTATGGAACCCTTGGCCGAAGCCATTCGAATTAACCCCAATATTCAGGGCCCTCAGGATCTGGGTGATCATTATAAAACAAGTCTTTTCGCAGATGACCTACTTCTGACCCTTACCAACCCAATTGTTTCACTCCCAAATTTTTTTACTGTTCTCCACGAATTTGAACTCATATCAGGCCTTAAGATCAACGTCGACAAATCTGAGGCTCTATTTATTAATACCCCAAAAGACACCCAAACTAACATAGTTTCCCAATTTAAATTCACTAGAAAAGAACATTACCTGACCTACTTAGGAATTAACCTGACCTCCCACAGGTCGGCTCTATTTAAATGGAACTACCTCCCACTAATAAAAAACCTCCAATCAGACTTCGCTAGATGGTCCTCGATGACATTATCTTGGCTGGGCAGATTACACGCCATTAAAATGGTTACCCTCCCAAAATTTCTATACCTTTTTCGATCTCTACCTATTCCGCTACCACCCAAGACATTACATGAAATCCATACCATAGTTTCGAGATTTCTGTGGCAGGGCAAGAGACCTCGGATTCGACAGAAAACCTTATTTATACACAGAAGATTGGGGGGTTTATCCTTACCCAATTTTTTATTATACTATAAGTCGGCCCAGCTGGCCCAACTAATTAATGTCTGTACCAATAGAGATAACCGGCCTAGATGGATCGACTTGGAAACCTCTTTCATGGCCCCTCTCTCGCTATCAGGCCTACTCTGGTCCTTGCAAAAACTCCCAAAGAGTCTTCATGTAACGGCGCCGTTCTCATTTCACTCCCTGATCATCTGGCGGAAAGAGAGGTTCAAACATGATCTGCAATCTAAAGCATCCATATTGACCAACCTCTTCCACAACCCTGATTTTATACCGGGACTAGATCCCCGCCCCTTCTCCTGGTGGACCTCTAACGGCATGACCACCCTGAAACATTTTTGCACGCCCTTCCACACCCTACTTACCCAACAAGAGTTTATCCAAAAACTTACACCCCCACCTGAGGAGACATTGCGCACATGTCAAATCTTCCACTTTGCTAGACAGATCTTACAATCTAGGGTGCCCCTGTGCCCTACAAATTTCGAACAAAAATGTTTGAATGACCCACTAGGCAGGGGATCCATCTCCCTTATCTATGCCTCCCTAAATAACACTCAAGGTGACAGAAAGCTCCCCTTTATGGAACGTTGGGAGACAGATTTGGATATATCAATGTCCCTTGAGGAATGGAGGAAAAATTGCATTACACTTTCCAAAGGAAGCTGCCAGTCTTCGTTAGTTGAGACATCCATTAAACTCCTGCATAGGACATATCAAGTCCCGAGCAAATTACATGCAATCTACCCGAATGTTTCAGACCGTTGCTTCAGGGGATGTGGGGCTCAGGGAAACCTTAAACACATTTGGTGGGAATGCCCGGTGGTCTCGGCATTGTGGCGAAAAGTTCAGTCAGTTGTGACAAAAATGTATGGTGGGATGGTACCCCTGGACCCGGCTGTTTTCCTCCTGGGAGCTAGGGTACCTGGTTTTTCTGCTAAACTCCACAACCTAGTCTCCCAACTTTCTATGGCTGCGAAACTTCACATCGCATCGAGATGGAGGACTGTTTCTTTATCAATGTCACTGGTCGTCGACAGAATGAACACCATTCTACTCTACGAAAGAATCCAAGCCACGAGAGAAGACACTTGGGACATCTTCTATCAGACTTGGCGACCCTGGATAGAACTGGACACTAATGTAAATCTGGGGCAGACTTTAATACTATCCTTGTGATGGCTACCCAAATTGTTTGCACTCGCTCATGACATTCAGTATAAAATACCTAATTGACCCTCCTTCATGTCCTCTCCTCCCCTGTCCTTGTCTTGTTGTCTATGAATGTTTATCTCTGTACTTTCCAGTCGTTGATCGACTATTGTTTACCTCCCGAATTTTAAATTGCATTTTATTCCCTTGCACGGGAAAAAGTTGTAGTTACTCTTTTGTTCAGAAAAATAAAAATTTATTGAAACTAAAAGATTAAAATGGGGCCCCTAACATATTGCACATCACACAGGAGCATTTCTGTAGTATTTACCGTATATACTCGAGTATAATCCGAGATTTTCAGCCCAAATTTTTGGGCTGAAAGTGCCCCTCTCGGCTTATACTCGAGTCACGGTCTGTGGCAGGGTCGGCGGGTGAGTGGGAGAGAGCGCTGAGGCATACTTACCTAGTCCCGGCGATCCTGACGCTCCCCCTGCCCGTCACACTGTCTTCGGGTGCCGCAGCTCTTCCCCTGTACAGCGGTCACGTGGGACCGCTCAGAGAAATGAATATTCATTTCTCTAATCAGCGGTGCCGGTGACCGCTGATAGAGGAAGAGGCTGCGGCACCTGGAGACCAGCTGTCCGGGGGAAGGAGCGGGACGCCGGGAGCAGGTAAGTATCGCATATTTACCTGTCCACGATCCACACGCCGGGCGCCGCTCCGTCTTCCCGGCGTCTCTCCGCTCTGACTGTTCAGGTCAGAGGGCGCGATGACGCATATAGTGTGCGTGCCGCCCTCTGCCTGATCAGTCAGTGCGGAGAGACACCGGGACCGGACGCTGGGGAGCTGCAAGCAAGAGAGGTGAGTATGTGTTTTGTTTTTTTTATTGCAGCAGCAGCGTTATATATGGCACAGATTTATGTGGAGCATCTATGGGGCCAAACTGAACGGTGCAGAGCATTGTATATGGGGCAGCTTTATATGGAGCATCTATGGGGCCATACTGAACGGTGCAGAGCATTATATATGGCACAGCTTTATATGGAGCATCTATGGGGCCATAATGAACGGTGCAGAGCATATAGGGCACAGCTTTATAAGGAGCATCTATGGGGGCAAACTGAACAGTGCAGAGCATACAGGGAACAGATTTATAATGAGCATCTATGGGGCCAAACTGAACGGTGCAGAGCATATAGGGCACAGCTTTATAAGGAGCATCTATGGGGCCAAACTGAACGGTGCAGAGCATATAGGGAACAGATTTATAATGAGCATCTATGGGGCCAAACTGAACAGTGCAGAGCATACAGGGAACAGATTTATAATGAGCATCTATGGGGCCAAACTGAACGGTGCAGAGCATATAGGGAACAGCTATATAAGGAGCATCTATGGGGCCAAACTGAACGGTGCAGAGCATATATGGCACAGCTTTATAATGAGCATCTATGGGGCCAAACTGAACGGTGCAGAGCATTATATATGGCACAGCTTTATATGGAGCATCTATGGGGCCATACTGAATGGTGCAGAGCATTATATATGGCACAGCTTTATATGGAGCATCTATGGGGCCATACTGAACGGTGCAGAGCATTATATATGGCACAGCTTTATAAGGAGCATCTATGGGGCCAAGCTGAACGGTGCAGAGCATATATGGCACAGCTTTATATGGAGCATCTATAGGGCCATAATGAACGGTGCAGAGCATTGTATATGGGGCACAGCTTTATATGGAGCATCTATGGGGCCATAATGAACGGTGCAGAGCATTCTATATGGCACAGCTATATATGGATAATATATGGGGCAATAATCAATGGTATGGAGCATTATATATGGCACAGCTTTATATGGAGCATCTATGGGGCAATAATGAATGGTATGGAGCATCTATTTTTATTTTTGAAATTCACCGGTAGCTGCTGCATTTTCCACCCTAGGCTTATACTCGAGTCAATAAGTTTTCCCAGTTTTTTGTGGCAAAATTAGGTGGGTCGGCTTATACTTATACGGTACTTGCACTGAGTTCAGGCCACTAAACGAGTGTGATCAACAATATTGAAGTCGTTCGACACTTGTTTCCTGGAACAATCACTATTAGATCAATCTGTCCCCATACAGTATCATGTTATCAGCAGCACATCTACAGTTTACACCTGCGATGTGCTGCTGAGAACAATGATTTCTGTTCCAGCATAAACAATCCAATCACTCAATGAGTATGCAGGATTTTGCTTGTTTAGAATAATGCACCCCATAATCCTCCATATAGTATATTGTGCACCACAGTCCTCCGTATTGTAGAATGTACACCCCATAGTCCTCCATATAATGTAATGTGCCCCATAGTCCCCCACACCAAAAAGTCTTACATAGCAAATAGATAATGGCTGCACTCAAGTTTATTGTGCTAAAGCAAGGAAATGTGCAATACATGAAATGTGGCTTGTGAAATTTCACAAGCCATTATGCTGTTCACATTTCATGTATTGCACATTTCCTTGCTTTAGCACAATAAACTTGAGTGCAGCCATTATCTATTTGCTATGTAAGACTTTTTGGTTATGCACCAGTTCAGACTAGATGGCTGTTCAGTCAGTTTTTCTATATTTACTATGTATTGCTTTTTCTGACTTGAACGCCCCGCCCTTCACCATGCTGTGATTTTAATTACATCCAAACACAGTTGGATCTAACTTCCTCTATAAATGCAGGCTTTACCATTTTATTAGCCATAGGTAAGTGTTCACACTAGGCAGACAGGTTAGTTACCCATTCGATCTGAGATTACCTTGACGTTTGGTGAATGGGCTCACAACTTTTGGCCAAAATTTGTGCTAAAAATCTCATGTGTTTTTTCATAAATTTCACAAGCCATTATGCTGTTCACATTTCATGTATTGCACATTTCCTTGCTTTAGCACAATAAACTTGAGTGCAGCCATTATCTATTTGCTATGTAAGACTTTTTGGTTATGCACCAGTTCAGACTAGATGGCTGTTCAGTCAGTTTTTCTATATTTACCCCACAGAATATAATGCAGCCACCCCACAGAATATAATGTAGCCCCCTCAAGAGTATAATGCAGCCCCACCATACAATATAATGTAACCCCTCCATAGAATATAATGCAGCCCCCCTCATATAGTATAATGCAGCCCCTCCATATAATATATGGTAACCCCTCATAGAGTATAATGCAGCCCCCCACAGAATATAATGCAGCCCCTCCATAGAATATAATGAAGCCCCCATATATTATAATTAGCCCCTCCATAGAACACAATGTAGCCCTCCTCATATAGTTTAATGCAACCCCCCATAATATAATGTAGCCCCCATAGAGTATAATGTAGCCCCCTCATAGAGTATAATGTAGCCCCCCATAGAATATAAAACAACCCACCTCCCCATAGAATATAATGTAGCCCCATCAAAGAGTATGACGCAATCCCCCTCATAGAATATAATACAGCCCCCCCATAGAATATAAAAAATAAAAATCCTCACCTCTCCTCATTCCCCACGCTGCTCCAGGCTTAGTTCCGGTCTCAGCGGCGACACACAGTGGGTGCGCAATGAAGTGACATCAGCTGCCTGGTCTGCCTGCTACTAATGCCAGCCCTGTATCCAACCCACAATATGTTGAACCCGAGCACACAGCAGACAACACACTGTTCGTGCATTCATGGTCTCGGCGGCAGATGACCCTATCTGTCTGCTTAATTATAGAGTCCCCTACCACCAACATCTCTCTGGCCTTTGCTGCACTCCTATTTCCCTCCTTCCTACAGCAGTCATTTTCCTGGTTTGTCTCTGTTCTATTTGTGTATCTATGTGTGTTGTTTTAGATACTTTGTAATACCATGCCTGATGAAGAGCCCTAAGGCTACATGCCCACGATCAGGAAAAGCATAGTTTTGGATGCAGCCTATTTTCACTGCGTTCTAACTTATCACACTTGTGTTTAGGTACATGTTATGACATTCTATTGCTTAAAATACGCAGCGGAGTCTCCTCTCCAGGAATTAACAAGCTGCGGCTCAGAAACCCGCACCGCGGGTGAGTTTACGTAGCGTTAAATCGCATAGTGGGCATGGGATTTCTTTAAGAGTATGTGCACACGTTGCGGAATCTTGTACGGATTTTATGCGGATTTACAGCAGTTTTTGCGTAGTTTTTGTGCGGATTTCACCTGCGGATTCCTATTATGGAGCAGGTGTAAACCGCTGCGGAATCCGCACAAAGAATTGACATGCTGCGGAATATACAAGGCGTTCCCGCGCATTTTTTTTCCACATCATGTGCACTGCGGATTTTGTTTTCCATAGGTTTACATGGTACTGTAAACTCATAGAAAACTGCTGCGAATCCGCAGCAAAATCTGCAACGTGTGCATATACCCTAAATCCCATCCACGTGCTTGGAATGTAGAACGCAGCATTTTGGACACAAAAATACACTACATCCCAAACGCTACTGTTCCCGATCATGGGCATGTAGCCTAAGTAGTCTTGAAAGCTTGCTTTGTAACTTAACTTATTTTATTTTTGTTAGCCATTTAAAGTTATCATAACCATATAGTACATTAACACTGCAGATATGGGGAAGAGGTGCACAAGAAAAATCAATATCATTAACTTTTTTTATTACATGCTCTTAGTGTAGGTTCCCACGACTGATTTCTCCACATCTGAGAACAATAGACTGATTATTCCGATTAGACTCTGATCAGACTGGTATCAGTTTTTTTTTAGTACATGGATAGAAAAAAAAACATTCCTCCACCTTCTCCTTTTTGTCAGCCTATGAATTTTTTTTTCACAGACCAACAGACTTGCATTGCTGATTTTGATCCAATCCCTTGGATTAAAATAAGACATGTCTGGGATTTTTTCCATGGACCACTGGGCCTCATAGACTATCATAGGGATGAGTGCTATCTGTGAAAACTATGGATTAGAATTCGTCCGCGAAAAATTGATCTTGTGCACAAACCCTTAGTGGCTTGTCTCTGCCCTGTTGTCTCCTTGTCCTTTTCTGTGTTTAGAGCTTTCTGAATGTAAAGCAATGTAGAATATGATGCCTTTATACAAACTTATTAACACATATTCTAGTCTTTCACCCACTTACAAAAAAAGGGGAAAAACAACCAAACATATCATGTCCAGAGCCTAAGATGTTAGTAATCACGAATAAACCGCATTGTCTAAGCATTCATGTATGCTCCCACTTACAATAGTATCCATAGACACCACTGCAGAGTGGTCCATGTCATGTACTCTTGGCACTAGGTGTCCATACAGTTTACCAGAGAAAGTGTCAATGATAATAATAATAATAATAATAATAATAATAATACATAATAAAATAAATAATATAATAATAATACAGTTCAAAGCTTTATAAATTAAAGTATTAATGTGGAACTAACTGAAGACAATTCCATACTTTTGGCAATAAATCTTGGGGAATCAGCTTCATTCCAAGCTCTTATACATTTAATGTAACAATTAGACAGAACACATTCATTAAGTGCTACCTGAGTATAAGAAGAGTCGGGCACAAAGCAGCTTTCAGTCAGGGAAGGACAGCACAAGACTGTACAGTACTCACCGTCCGGTGCAGCCACAGCACGAGAATTTCTCCTCACACTTCTGCGGCTCCTGCTACCACGCTGTGCTAAAATGAAGACGCGTGCGCAGTGTGTATCTTGCGAATTCATAGGCTGTAGTTAGAAACTCAGAGCAGCAGGTGGCGCTGTTTGCACATAAGTGCTGAGCTGAGTGATGGATTCAATGCTATTTTCTCTTAGCGCAATGTAGCAGAGCGGACACAGAAATATCTTGATGGATGTATGCAAATTGCCTCTTAAAAGAAGAGGAACTTCAACTCTAGTGCTTGGAATCGGTAGAAGCAAAGGAGTTGCCTGTTCCTTTGAAGAAAGTGTGCAGTCACTTTATGTGAGGGGCAGACACAGAAAGCAAACGACCCCTGTGAAAAAGTTGTGCATGCCCCCTCACTCCTCCTTTCCCCCCTTAAAGAGATTTTCCATTTTCCTTTTTTGTTCTTTTCGACTTGCGGTCGGGAAAAATAATACAATTGGAATTACTCATCTTCACCTGGTCCAGTGATGTCTCTCTGTTACTGCTCCGTCTATGTTCACAGGCTGCAGCGGTAATGTCACGCTTGGCCATACCTCCCAACTTTTGAAGAACAGAAAGAGGGACAAATTAGTGCACCGCAGAAGATTTTGGCCACGCTCCTGGCTACTCCCCAATCCACACTCATCTACCATTTCTTTCTGCCCTGTCAGAAGTTGTCAGAGGAGCAGAGGTAGTGAGTAGTGATGAGCGAGTGTACTCGTTGCTCGTGATCTCCGAGTGTTTGTTAGTGTTCGGAGATTACGTTTTCATCACCACAGCTGAATGATTTACGGCTACTAGCCAGGCTGAGTACATGTGGGGGTTGCCTGGTTGCTAGGGAATCCTCACGTGTACTCAAGCTGTCTAATAGCTGTAAATCATTCAGCTGCGGCAATGAAAACTAAATCTCCGAACACTAACAAATACTTGTAGGACCCCCGAGCGTGCTCAGGAAAAGCGGAGCAACAAGTATACTCGCTCATCACTAAACTAGTGAGGGAAATTCAGCAGACGCATGAGACTGCAGGGCATGGACCCAAATGTGGGACTGTCCACTGTATCCAGGACAGATGGGACTAGAGATGAGTGGCTCGATTCAAAGGTCTCTGGTCCAGCATGCAGGAGAGTGCAACATGGCAGCTTGATTGGAGGCCGTGAATCTCTTACCTTCCGGCATTCCCGGCGCGGCTTTTGATCACCCAGGACTAGTGCGACATCCAGAGGTGTATCTAGCCTTTCCTGCACCCGGGGCAAAAGATCAGTTTGGCGCCCCCCCCAAAAAAAAAACCTCCCCCATTTGAACCTTAACTCTATTGAAACTGTATGACCAAGCCAAGGTACAAACGTTATGGCCCCATAAGATGCTCCATACAGACACTTGCCCCATCTAGTGCTGCAGAAACGTTATGGCCCCATAAGATGCTCCATACAGACACTTGCCCCATATAGTGCTGCACAAACGTTATGGCCCCATAAGATGCTCTATACAGACACTTGCCCCGTTATAGTGCTGCACAAATGTTATGGCCCCATAAGATGCTCTATATAGACACTTGCCCCCTTATAGTGCTGCAAAAACGTTATGGCCCCATAAGATGCTCCATACAGACACTTGCCCCGTTATAGTGCTGCAGAAACGTTATGGCCCCATAAGATGCTCCATACAGACACTTGACCCATATAGTGCTGCACAAACGTTATGGCCCCATAAGATGCCCCATACAGACACTTGCCCCATTTGCTGTTGCTGCGATAAAAAAAATCACATACCTCTCCGTCGCTCAGGCCCCCGGCAGTTTCAATATTCACCTGCTCCTCGTTCCAGGCGCCGCTCCATCTTCAGCACTGACGTTCAGACAGAGGGCGCGCACTAACTACGTCACCACGTCCTCTGACCTCAGCGTCACTGCTGAAGATGGAGCGGTGCCATAATGAGGAGCAGGTGAATATCGTGCAGTGCAGCGCTCCCCTCCCCGTTATACTCACCTGCTCCTGGTGCGGTGCAGTCCCTGCTTCCCCGGCGCCGGCAGCTTCTTCCTGTACTGAGCGGTCACCGTTACCGCTCATTACAGTAATGAATATGCTGCTCCACCCCTATGGGAGGTGGAGCCGCATATTCATTACTGTAATGAGCGGTAACGGTGACCACCCAGTACAGGTCCAGGACGAGGAGCCTCCTTGGACCGCCGCATCATCAAGCGGCCCCCGCTGGCGCCCCCCTGTCGGTTGCGCCCGGGGCACATGCCCCGGCTGCCCCCCCTGGATACGCCACTAGCGATGTCACCTGTGCATCCTGCTCTTCTTTAGTTGTGACCTGTGGATTATTTTTTGCTCATTTATTCACAGTCAGAGCAGCTAGAACTTTCTCATCTGTATGTAGCTTCACTATATCACTTCTGGCTTTTTGGTGTCTGTAAGGCCATGTTCACATGTTGCAGAAATACTGTGTTTTAGTTTAACAAACAGACAATCCTTTAAGGTGTTGCAGCTGTCGAAAAGCCATGAGACATGCAGCCACGGCAACTTGAAAGTAGTATTAGAACACTGAAGATACTCTATTGGAACTCGAGCATGTACAGATAACACCTTACCAGAGCATGTTCGCTCATCACTAGTCGGCACGTGACCGCATGTATGCAACACACATATTGTCATGTGACTGACCACTCACATCAGCAACACCGGGTAATCCTGTGTGTGCACTGTTAGGATTCAGATGTTTGGAGCCACATAGAATGACTGCAGACTTTAATCAGACCGGACATCCGCTTTTAAAGAGAATCTGACAGCTGATACTTGTTGCCTAATCTGTGGGCATTATAATGTATTAGGCACTGGCTGTATGACCTCATCCAGGTGTGTTTGACTCTGAAAGGCAGCGGTCTTTCAGAAAAAAATAACCACTATAGACCAAGTCGCTGTACACTAGTTGGACAGATGGGTCCCCGCTGGCTTCTCCCTGCCCACTGGCAGTCACTGACAGATCTCTTCCTATACGTGCACTGTAGACAGAGATCTGTCAATCCAGAGCAGTGTGCGGGAAGAAGCCAAAATGGCCCCACCTATCCAACTAATCTCCAGTGTGCTCTTGGTCCCAGGCAGCTGTTAAAGGGAACCTGTCACCCCCAAAATCGATGGTGAGGTAAGCTCACCGGCATCAGGGGCTTATCTACAGCATTCTGTAATGCTGTAGAAAAGCCCCTGATGTTACCTAAAAGAGGAGAAAAAGACGTTAGATTATACTCATCCAGGGGCGGTCACGCTGCGGTCCAGTCAAATGGGTGTCTCAGGTCTACTCTGGCACCTCCTATCTTCATTCCATGATGTCCTCTTCTGGTCTTCACGCCACGGCTCCGGCGCAGGCATACTTTGCCTGCCCTGTTGAGGGCAGAGCAAAGTACTGCAGTGCGCAGGCGCCGGGCCTCTCTGACCTTTCCGGCGCCTGCGCACTGCAGTACTTTGCTCAGCCCTCAACAGGGCAGACAAAGTACGCCTGCGCCGGAGCCGCGGCGTGAAGACCAGAAGAGGACGTCATGGAATGAAGATGGGAGGCGCTGTACCGGACCTGAGACGCCCATCGGTGCGGGACCCCCCCTGGGTGAGTATAATCTAACGTCTTTTTCTCCTCTTTCAGGTAACATTGGCGGCTTATCTGCAGCATTACAGAATGCTGTAGATAAGCCCCTGATGACGGTGAGCTTACCTCACCATCGATTTTGGGGGTGACAGTTTCCCTTTAAGTATGTTTATCTCAGAATTGCCTGAAGCATTTCAATATCAGATATACCTGACAGAGATCTAATAAAGCCAGTGCCTGATACATGCTGGCCAATCCGTGGTCAACATGTATCAACAGATAGGTTACCTTTAAAATGAATATCAACCCTTTAGCCTCGGCATAGGAATGTCTGCGAGTTAGGCCGGTTTCACACGTCCTGATATTTCCAGTACCGGAAAAAACGGTACCGGACATATCCGTATACATGTGTCTGTGTGTACTACGCGCGGCACATGTGTGGCAACCGTGTGCCATATCAGTACCACATGTACAGCCGCCGGGGAAGAAAAGCTACAGTAAGCACTGTTCCCCGGTGGCAAGTGCTGAAGCCAGCTCTCATCATTCTCCCCTGCTCTGCCGGCGAGCAGAGGAGAGTGATGAGAGATATATTAGAGTCCGAACAACAGCAGGTGGGAGGTTTGGGACTCTTATCTTACCCCCATCATCTGACACCTGCTGCCACTAATAACAGAAACAGTAGGTGCGGATGATCGGGGTATTCCACAGCCGCTGGCTGTGATTGTTCGGAAGTAAATGAATGAAAAATCCCACGTGGGTTCCCCACTATTTTATTGAACCAACCAGACAAAGCCCACAACTGGGGGCTGAAACCCCCAGCTATCAGCTTCTGGGTCCTCACTCTGTTTTTTTAATTATTTAAATAAATAATTTTAAAAAATGGCATGGCTCCCCCCCTTTTTGGCTCCCCCCCCTTTTTGACAACTAGACATACTAAAGCTCACAGCTGGGGGCTGCTATTCCCAGGCTGGTAAGGGGTCATTGATATAGCCCCCCCAACCTAAAAACAGTAGCCTGCATCTGCCCAGAAATTGTGCATCTATTAGATGTGCCTTTTCTGGCACTTTGCCCGACTCTTCCCACTTGCCCTGTAGCAGTGGCAAGTCTGGTAATATTTGTGGGGTTGATGTCACCTTTTGGGCGACATCAAGCCCATGGCTTAGTAATGGAGAGGCATCTATAAGACACCTATCCATTACTAATCCTATAGCTCATTCACCAGTGCTTTTCAGCCGGGATGGTCGCACCGTCCTGGTTGAAAACTATTTAGCCCCCAGACATGGATTACAGTGTGGGACACAATGATGGACAGGCATGTTATATTGTTGGTTTATTATTTTTCCTTTCTTACAGGAGATCGAGGGCGTCAGGGAATTAGGTCTGGCAGTAATTATGGTTTAATTTAGAACATTTAAGGAGTCTGTTTTTTTTTTTTCAAATAAAGGACTTTATTCTGGCCGTGTCTTTATTTAACATGACAATTCTAGGATTAGTAATGGATAGGTGTCTTATAGAAGCCTCTCCATTATTAAGCCGTGGGCTTGATGTCACCTGAAAGGTAACATCAACCCCACAAATAATAATACCCCAGTTGCTACCTCTACAGGGCAAGTGGGAAGGGCAAAGTGCCAGAAAAGGCACATCTAATAGATGCACCCTTTCTGGGCAGCTGTGGGCTGCTGTTTTTAGGTTGGGGGGCCTATATCAATGGCCCTTTACCAGCCTGAGAATAGCAACCCCCAGCTGTGAGCTTTAGCAAGGCTGGTTGTCAAAAATGGGGACCCCACGCTGTTTTTTTAAAATTATTTATTTAAATTAAAAAAACAGCTTAGGGACCCCTATATTCTTGATAACTAACCTTGCAGAAGCTGACAGATGGGGGTTGCAGAACCAGCTATGAGTTTTGTCTGGTTGGTTCAAGAAAATAGGGGGGAATGCACGTGGGGTTTTTCATTCATTTATTTCCGAACAATCGCAGCCAGTGGCTGTGGAATGCCCCCATCCTCCACTCCTGCTGTCACAGTTATAAGCGGCAGCAGGTGTCAGATGATGGGAGTAACAGTCCCAAATGCCCCACCTGCTGTCGTTCGTACTTTAATATAATGCTTATCATTCTCCTTTGCTCGCCGGCAGAGCAGGGGAGAATGATGAGAGCTGGCTTCAGCACCAACTTACTGTAGCGCTTCTTCCCCGGCGCCCGTCCGTGTTATACTGATGCATCACACGGATGGCATCCGTGTGCTGTGCGTGTTTACACAGACCCATTAACTTGAATGGGTCCGTGTGATCCGTGCAGCTGCACAAAAACAGACATGTCTACGTGTGTGTCACTCAGACACACAGTCCATGAAAAAACACAGATATGTGCTCAGACCCATTCATTTGAATGGGTCTACGTGGGTTAGTGTCTCCGGTACGTGTGAAAACTGTCACCACACATACCGGAGGCACTGATGTGTGAAGCTGGTCTTGTAGTGCAGCTAATCGAATGTCCCTTCATTCCTGCATTGCTTGCTGCAAGAGCTTTTCCTCAGAAAACTGCACTTTTCTCTGCAGACATGACTGCTTTATTAGACTAAACAGAATTCAGTGGAAGCCATTTATGAAAAGAGGTAGGTGGCCGTTAATATGGAAAAGTAGTGTTGAAGAAAATGTGAAAATAGCTCATGATGTGTTCCATAGTTTTGTAAAGGCTACTTTTCACGGTGAATACTTGTGAGTTTTTGATGTTGTGGATTTTGTTCAACTATTAACTAATATAGGTTACTTTTTTTTTCTTTTCATTGAACGGTGCAGAGCATTATATATGGCATAGCTTTATATGGAGCATCTATGGGGCCATAATGAACGGTGCAGAGCATATAGGGCACAGCTTTATAAGGAGCATCTATGGGGGCAAACTGAACAGTGCAGAGCATACAGGGAACAGATTTATAATGAGCATCTATGGGGCCAAACTGAACAGTGCAGAGCATACAGGGAACAGATTTATAATGAGCATCTATGGGGCCAAACTGAGCGGTGCAGAGCATATAGGGCACAGCTTTATAAGGAGCATCTATGGGGCCAAACTGAACGGTGCAGAGCATATAGGGAACAGCTTTATAATGAGCATCTATGGGGCCAAACTGAACGGTGCAGAGCATTATATATGGCACAGCTTTATATGGAGCATCTATGGGGCCATACTGAACGGTGCAGAGCATTATATATGGCACAGCTTTATATGGAGCATCTATGGGGCCATACTGAACGGTGAAGAGCATTATATATGGCACAGCTTTATAAGGAGCATCTATGGGGCCAAGCTGAACGGTGCAGAGCATATATGGCACAGCTTTATATGGAGCATCTATAGGGCCATAATGAACGGTGCAGAGCATTGTATATGGGGCACAGCTTTATATGGAGCATCTATGGGGCCATAATGAACGGTGCAGAGCATTCTATATGGCACAGCTATATATGGATAATATATGGGGCAATAATCAATGGTATGGAGCATTATATATGGCACAGCTTTATATGGAGCATCTATGGGGCAATAATGAATGGTATGGAGCATCTATTTTTATTTTTGAAATTCACCGGTAGCTGCTGCATTTTCCACCCTAGGCTTATACTCGAGTCAATAAGTTTTCCCAGTTTTTTGTGGCAAAATTAGGGGGGTCGGCTTATACTTATACTTATACGGTACTTGCACTGAGTTCAGGCCACTAAACGAGTGTGATCAACAATATTGAAGTCGCTCGACACTTGTTTCCTGGAACAATCACTATTAGATCAATCTGTCCCCATACAGTATCATGTTATCAGCAGCACATCTACAGTTTACACCTGCGATGTGCTGCTGAGAACAATGATTTCTGTTCCAGCATAAACAATCCAATCACTCAATGAGTATGCAGGATTTTGCTTGTTTAGAATAATGCACCCCATAATCCTCCATATAGTATATTGTGCACCACAGTCCTCCGTATTGTAGAATGTACACCCCATAGTCCTCCATATAATGTAATGTGCCCCATAGTCCCCCACACCAAAAAGTCTTACATAGCAAATAGATAATGGCTGCACTCAAGTTTATTGTGCTAAAGCAAGGAAATGTGCAATACATGAAATGTGGCTTGTGAAATTTCACAAGCCATTATGCTGTTCACATTTCATGTATTGCACATTTCCTTGCTTTA
Source organism: Ranitomeya variabilis (assembly GCF_051348905.1). Taxonomy (NCBI): domain Eukaryota; kingdom Metazoa; phylum Chordata; class Amphibia; order Anura; family Dendrobatidae; genus Ranitomeya; species Ranitomeya variabilis. Next base: position 781,066,241 of record NC_135233.1, read on the forward strand.
GCACAATAAACTTGAGTGCAGCCATTATCTATTTGCTATGTAAGACTTTTTGGTTATGCACCAGTTCAGACTAGATGGCTGTTCAGTCAGTTTTTCTATATTTACTATGTATTGCTTTTTCTGACTTGAACGCCCCGCCCTTCACCATGCTGTGATTTTAATTACATCCAAACACAGTTGGTTCTAACCTCCTCTATAAATGCAGGCTTTACCATTTTATTAGCCATAGGTAAGTGTTCACACTAGGCAGACAGGTTAGTTACCCATTCGATCTGAGATTACCTTGACGTTTGGTGAATGGGCTCACAACTTTTGGCTAAAATTTGTGCTAAAAATCTCATGTGTTTTTTCATAAATTTCACAAGCCATTATGCTGTTCACATTTCATGTATTGCACATTTCCTTGCTTTAGCACAATAAACTTGAGTGCAGCCATTATCTATTTGCTATGTAAGACTTTTTGGTTATGCACCAGTTCAGACTAGAAGGCTGTTCAGTCAGTTTTTCTATATTTACCCCACAGAATATAATGCAGCCACCCCACAGAATATAATGTAGCCCCCTCAAGAGTATAATGCAGCCCCACCATACAATATAATGTAACCCCTCCATAGAATTTAATGCAGCCCCCCTCATATAGTATAATGCAGCCCCTCCATATAATATATGGTAACCCCTCATAGAGTATAATGCAGCCCCCCACAGAATATAATGCAGCCCCTCCATAGAATATAATGAAGCCCCCATATATTATAATTAGCCCCTCCATAGAACACAATGTAGCCCTCCTCATATAGTTTAATGCAACCCCCCATAATATAATGTAGCCCCCATAGAGTATAATGTAGCCCCATCATAGAGTATAATGTAGCCCCCCATAGAATATAAAACAACCCACCTCCCCATAGAATATAATGTAGCCCCATCAAAGAGTATGACGCAATCCCCCTCATAGAATATAATACAGCCCCCCCATAGAATATAAAAAATAAAAATCCTCACCTCTCCTCATTCCCCACGCTGCTCCAGGCTTAGTTCCGGTCTCAGCGGCGACACACAGTGGGTGCGCAATGAAGTGACATCATTGCGCACCTGAAGTGTCAGAGGCAGAGGGGAATGATGGGAGAGGGAGCGTCATCTGAAGCTCTCTCCTCCATCATTGTTTTGAACTGTTCCGGCATCACAGAAGCCGGCATAGTTGAATGCTGCGGTGGCGGGGGGGGGAGACGGCCGCCCTGACTCACGGGCCCCATGGCGGCTATGTGATGTGCCTCTATTAGTGGCACGCCACTGGCTGGGGTCCCCTGGGGGAGCGGGGGCCCTAGGCAGCTGCCTGGTCTGCCTGCTACTAATGCCAGCCCTGTATCCAACCCACAATATGTTGAACCCGAGCACACAGCAGACAACACACTGTTCGTGCATTCATGGTCTCGGCGGCAGATGACCCTATCTGTCTGCTTAATTATAGAGTCCCCTACCACCAACATCTCTCTGGCCTTTGCTGCACTCCTATTTCCCTCCTTCCTACAGCAGTCATTTTCCTGGTTTGTCTCTGTTCTATTTGTGTATCTATGTGTGTTGTTTTAGATACTTTGTAATACCATGCCTGATGAAGAGCCCTAAGGCTACATGCCCACGATCAGGAAAAGCATAGTTTTGGATGCAGCCTATTTTCACTGCGTTCTAACTTATCACACTTGTGTTTAGGTACATGTTATGACATTCTATTGCTTAAAATACGCAGCGGAGTCTCCTCTCCAGGAATTAACAAGCTGCGGCTCAGAAACCCGCACCGCGGGTGAGTTTACATAGCGTTAAATAGCATAGTGGGCATGGGATTTCTTTAAGAGTATGTGCACACGTTGCGGAATCTTGTACGGATTTTATGCGGATTTACAGCAGTTTTTGCGTAGTTTTTGTGCGGATTTCACCTGCGGATTCCTATTATGGAGCAGGTGTAAACCGCTGCGGAATCCGCACAAAGAATTGACATGCTGCGGAATATACAAGGCGTTCCCGCGCATTTTTTTTCCACATCATGTGCACTGCGGATTTTGTTTTCCATAGGTTTACATGGTACTGTAAACTCATGGAAAACTGCTGCGAATCCGCAGCAAAATCTGCAACGTGTGCATATACCCTAAATCCCATCCACGTGCTTGTAATGTAGAACGCAGCATTTTGGACACAAAAATACACTACATCCCAAACGCTACTGTTCCCGATCATGGGCATGTAGCCTAAGTAGTCTTGAAAGCTTGCTTTGTAACTTAACTTATTTTATTTTTGTTAGCCATTTAAAGTTATCATAACCATATAGTACATTAACACTGCAGATATGGGGAAGAGGTGCACAAGAAAAATCAATATCATTAACTTTTTTTATTACATGCTCTTAGTGTAGGTTCCCACGACTGATTTCTCCACATCTGAGAACAATAGACTGATTATTCCGATTAGACTCTGATCAGACTGGTATCAGTTTTTTTTTAGTACATGGATAGAAAAAAAAACATTCCTCCACCTTCTCCTTTTTGTCAGCCTATGAATTTTTTTTTCACAGACCAACAGACTTGCATTGTTGATTTTGATCCAATCCCTTGGATTAAAATAATATGTCTGGGATTTTTTCCATGGACCACTGGGCCTCATAGACTATCATAGGGATGAGTGCTATCTGTGAAAACTATGGATTAGAATTCGTCCGAGAAAAATCGATCTTGTGCACAAACCCTTAGTGGCTTGTCTCTGCCCTTTTGTCTCCTTGTCCTTTTCTGTGTTTAGAGCTTTCTGAATGTAAAGCAATGTAGAATATGATGCCTTTATACAAACTTATTAACACATATTCTAGTCTTTCACCCACTTACAAAAAAAGGGGAAAAACAACCAAACATATCATGTCCAGAGCCTAAGATGTTAGTAATCACGAATAAACCGCATTGTCTAAGCATTCATGTATGCTCCCACTTACAATAGTATCCATAGACACCACTGCAGAGTGGTCCATGTCATGTACTCTTGGCACTAGGTGTCCATACAGTTTACCAGAGAAAGTGTCAATGATAATAATAATAATAATAATAATAATAATACATAATAAAATAAATAATATAATAATAATACAGTTCAAAGCTTTATAAATTAAAGTATTAATGTGGAACTAACTGAAGACAATTCCATACTTTTGGCAATAAATCTTGGGGAACCAGCTTCATTCCAAGCTCTTATACATTTAATGTCACAATTAGACAGAACACATTCATTAAGTGCTACCTGAGTATAAGAAGAGTCGGGCACAAAGCAGCTTTCAGTCAGGGAAGGACAGCACAAGACTGTACAGTACTCACCGTCCGGTGCAGCCACAGCACGAGAATTTCTCCTCACACTTCTGCGGCTCCTGCTACCACGCTGTGCTAAAATGAAGACGCGTGCGCAGTGTGTATCTTGCGAATTCATAGGCTGTAGTTAGAAACTCAGAGCAGCAGGTGGCGCTGTTTGCACATAAGTGCTGAGCTGAGTGATGGATTCAATGCTATTTTCTCTTATCACAATGTAGCAGAGCGGACACAGAAATATCTTGATGGATGTATGCAAATTGCCTCTTAAAAGAAGAGGAACTTCAACTCTAGTGCTTGGAATCGGTAGAAGCAAAGGAGTTGCCTGTTCCTTTGAAGAAAGTGTGCAGTCACTTTATGTGAGGGGCAGACACAGAAAGCAAACGACCCCTGTGAAAAAGTTGTGCATGCCCCCTCACTCCTCCTTTCCCCCCTTAAAGAGATTTTCCATTTTCCTTTTTTTTGTTCTTTTCGACTTGCGGTCGGGAAAAATAATACAATTGGAATTACTCATCTTCACCTGGTCCAGTGATGTCTCTCTGTTACTGCTCCGTCTATGTTCACAGGCTGCAGCGGTAATGTCACGCTTGGCCATACCTCCCAACTTTTGAAGAACAGAAAGAGGGACAAATTAGTGCACCGCAGAAGATTTTGGCCACGCTCCTGGCTACTCCCCAATCCACACTCATCTACCATTTCTTTCTGCCCTGTCAGAAGTTGTCAGAGGAGCAGAGGTAGTGAGTAGTGATGAGCGAGTGTACTCGTTGCTCGTGATCTCCGAGTGTTTGTTAGTGTTCGGAGATTACGTTTTCATCACCACAGCTGAATGATTTACGGCTACTAGCCAGGCTGAGTACATGTGGGGGTTGCCTGGTTGCTAGGGAATCCTCACGTGTACTCAAGCTGTCTAATAGCTGTAAATCATTCAGCTGCGGCAATGAAAACTAAATCTCCGAACACTAACAAATACTTGTAGGACCCCCGAGCGTGCTCAGGAAAAGCGGAGCAACAAGTATACTCGCTCATCACTAAACTAGTGAGGGAAATTCAGCAGACGCATGAGACTGCAGGGCATGGACCCAAATGTGGGACTGTCCACTGTATCCAGGACAGATGGGACTAGAGATGAGTGGCTCAATTCAAAGGTCTCTGGTCCAGCATGCAGGAGAGTGCAACATGGCAGCTTGATTGGAGGCCATGAATCTCTTACCTTCCGGCATTCCCGGCGCGGCTTTTGATCACCCAGGACTAGTGCGACATCCAGAGGTGTATCTAGCCTTTCCTGCACCAGGGGCAAAAGATCAGTTTGGCGCCCCCCCAAAAAAAACCTCCCCCATTTGAACCTTAACTCTATTGAAACTGTATGACCAAGCCAAGGTACAAACGTTATGGCCCCATAAGATGCTCCATACAGACACTTGCCCCATCTAGTGCTGCAGAAACGTTATGGCCCCATAAGATGCTCCATACAGACACTTGCCCCGTTATAGTGCTGCACAAATGTTATGGCCAGATAAGATGCTCTATACAGACACTTGCCCCATATAATGCTGCACAAACGTTATGGCCCCATAAGATGCTCCATACAGACACTTGCCCCGTTATAGTGCTGCACAAATGTTATGGCCAGATAAGATGCTCTATACAGACACTTGCCCCATATAATGCTGCACAAACGTTATGGCCCCATAAGATGCTCCATACAGACACTTGCCCCATATAGTGCTGCACAAACGTTATGGCCCCATAAGATGCTCTATACAGACACTTGCCCCATATAGTGCTGCACAAACGTTATGGCCCCATAAGATGCTCTATACAGACACTTGCCCCATATAATGCTGCACAAACGTTATGGCCCCATAAGATGCTCTATACAGACACTTGCCCCATATAATGCTGCACAAACGTTATGGCCCCATAAGATGCTCTATACAGACACTTGCCCCATATAATGCTGCACAAACGTTATGGCCCCATAAGATGCCCCATACAGACACTTGCCCCATATAGTGCTGCACAAACGTTATGGCCCCATAAGATGCTCTATACAGACACTTGCCCCATATAATGCTGCACAAACGTTATGGCCCCATAAGATGCTCTATACAGACACTTGCCCCATATAATGCTGCACAAACATTATGGCCCCATAAGATGCTCCATACAGACACTTGCCCCATATAGTGCTGCACAAACGTTATGGCCCCATAAGATGCTCCATACAGACACTTGCCCCATATAATGCTGCACAAACGTTATGGCCCCATAAGATGCTCTATACAGACACTTGCCCCATATAATGCTGCACAAACGTTATGGCCTCATAAGATGCTCTATACAGACACTTGCCCCATATAATGCTGCACAAACGTTATGGCCCCATAAGATGCTCTATACAGACACTTGCCCCATATAATGCTGCACAAACGTTATGGCCTCATAAGATGCTCTATACAGACATTTGCCCCATATAATGCTGCACAAACGTTATGGCCCCATAAGATGCTCTATACAGACACTTGCCCCATATAATGCTGCACAAACGTTATGGCCCCATAAGATGCTCCATACAGACACTTGCCCCATATAGTGCTGCACAAACGTTATGGCCCCATAAGATGCTCTATACAGACACTTGCCCCATATGATGCTGCACAAACGTTATGGCCCCATAAGATGCTCTATACAGACACTTGCCCCATATAATGCTGCACAAACGTTATGGCCTCATAAGATGCTCTATACAGACACTTGCCCCATATAATGCTGCACAAACGTTATGGCCCCATACGATGCTCTATACAGACACTTGCCCCATATAATGCTGCACAAACGTTATGGCCCCACAAGATGCTCTATACAGACACTTGCCCCATATAATGCTGCACAAACGTTATGGTCCCATAAGATGCTCCATACAGACACTTGCCCCATATAGTGCTGCACAAACGTTATGGCCCCACAAGATGCTCTATACAGACACTTGCCCCATATAATGCTGCACAAACGTTATGGCCCCATAAGATGCTCCATACAGACACTTGCCCCATATAGTGCTGCACAAACGTTATGGCCCCATAAGATGCTCTATACAGACACTTGCCCCATATAATGCTGCACAAACGTTATGGCCCCATAAGATGCTCTATACAGACACTTGCCCCATATAATGCTGCACAAACGTTATGGCCCCATAAGATGCTCCATACAGACACTTGCCCCGTTATAGTGCTGTACAAACGTTATGGCCCCATAAGATGCTCTATACAGACACTTGCCCCATCTAGTGCTGCACAAACGTTATGGCCCCATAAGATGCTCTATACAGACACTTGCCCCATATAGTGCTGCACAAACGTTATGGCCCCATAAGATGCTCTATACAGACACTTGCCCCATATAATGCTGCACAAACGTTATGGCCCCATAAGATGCTCTATACAGACACTTGCCCCGTTATAGTGCTGCACAAATGTTATGGCCCCATAAGATGCTCTATATAGACACTTGCCCCCTTATAGTGCTGCAAAAACGTTATGGCCCCATAAGATGCTCCATGCAGACACTTGCCCCGTTATAGTGCTGCACAAACGTTATGGCCCCATAAGATGCTCCATACAGACACTTGCCCCATATAGTGCTGCACAAACGTTATGGCCCCATAACATGCCCCATACAGACACTTGCCCCATTTGCTGTTGCTGCGATAAAAAAAAAAATCACATACTCACTTCTCCGTCGCTCAGGCCCCCGGCACTTTCAATATTCACCTGCTCCTCGTTCCAGGCGCCGCTCCATCTTCAGCACTGACGTTCAGACAGAGGGCGCGCACTAACTACGTCACCATGTCCTCTGACCTCAGCGTCACTGCTGAAGATGGAGCGGTGCCGGAATGAGGAGCAGGTGAATATCATGCAGTGCAGCGCTCCCCTCCCCGTTATACTCACCTGCTCCTGGCGCGGTGCAGTCCCTGCTTCCCCGGCGCCGGCAGCTTCTTCCTGTACTGAGCGGTCACCGTTACCGCTCATTACAGTAATGAATATGCGGCTCCACCCCTATGGGAGGTGGAGCCGCATATTCATTACTGTAATGAGCGGTAACGGTGACCGCTCAGTACAGGTCCAGGACGAGGAGCCTCCTTGGACCGCCGCATCATCAAGCGGCCCCCGCTGGCGCCCCCCTGTCGGTTGCGCCCGGGGCACATGCCCCGGCTGCCCCCCCTGGATACGCCACTAGCGACGTCACCTGTGCATCCTGCTCTTCTTTAGTTGTGACCTGTGGATTATTTTTTGCTCATTTATTCACAGAGCAGCTAGAACTTTCTCATCTGTATGTAGCTTCACTATATCACTTCTGGCTTTTTGGTGTCTGTAAGGCCGTGTTCACATGTTGCAGAAATACTGTGTTTTAGTTTAACAAACAGACAATCCTTTAAGGTGTTGCAGCTGTCGAAAAGCCATGAGACATGCAGCCACGGCAACTTGAAAGTAGTATTAGAACACTGAAGATACTCTATTGGCACTCGAGCATGTACAGATAACACCTTACCAGAGCATGTTCGCTCATCACTAGTCGGCACGTGACCGCATGTATGCAACACACATATTGTCATGTGACTGACCACTCACATCAGCAACACCGGGTAATCCTGTGTGTGCACTGTTAGGATTCAGATGTTTGGAGCCATATAGAATGACTGCAGACTTTAATCAGACCGGACATCCGCTTTTAAAGAGAATCTGACAGCTGATACTTGTTGCCTAATCTGTGGGCATTATAATATATTAGGCACTGGCTGTATGACCTCATCCAGGTGTGTTTGACTCTGAAAGGCAGCGGTCTTTCAGAAAAAAATAACCACTATAGACCAAGTCGCTGTACACTAGTAGGACAGACGGGTCCCCGCTGGCTTCTCCCTGCCCACTGGCAGTCACTGACAGATCTCTTCCTATACGTGCACTGTAGACCGAGATCTGTCAATCCAGAGCAGTGTGCGGGAAGAAGCCAAAATGGCCCCACCTATCCAACTAGTCTCCAGTGTGCTCTTGGTCCCAGGCAGCTGTTAAAGGGAACCTGTCACCCCCAAAATCGATGGTGAGGTAAGCTCACCGGCATCAGGGGCTTATCTACAGCATTCTGTAATGCTGTAGATAAGCCCCCGATGTTACCTAAAAGAGGAGAAAAAGACGTTAGATTATACTCATCCAGGGGCGGTCACGCTGCGGTCCAGTCAAATGGGTGTCTCAGGTCTGCTCTGGCACCTCCTATCTTCATTCCATGATGTCCTCTTCTGGTCTTCACGCCACGGCTCCGGCGCAGGCATACTTTGCCTGCCCTGTTGAGGGCAGAGCAAAGTACTGCAGTGCGCAGGCGCCGGGCCTCTCTGACCTTTCCGGCGCCTGCGCACTGCAGTACTTTGCTCAGCCCTCAACAGGGCAGACAAAGTACGCCTGCGCCGGAGCCGCGGCGTGAAGACCAGAAGAGGACGTCATGGAATGAAGATGGGAGGCGCTGTACCGGACCTGAGACGCCCATCGGTGCGGGACCCCCCCTGGGTGAGTATAATCTAAAGTCTTTTTCTCCTCTTTCAGGTAACATTGGCGGCTTATCTACAGCATTACAGAATGCTGTAGATAAGCCCCTGATGACGGTGAGCTTACCTCACCATCGATTTTGGGGGTGACAGTTTCCCTTTAAGTATGTTTATCTCAGAATTGCCTGAAGCATTTCAATATCAGATATACCTGACAGAGATCTAATAAAGCCAGTGCCTGATACATGTGCAGCGCCCCAGAGTCCTGGTCGTTGCAGTACTGTAGCTCCGCCGCTAAGGGGGGCTATGGTACGTCTGATGGCACTGAAGGAGTCCATCTGACCAGGTATCACAGCCACCAATACACTTCACAGTCTGGCCTCCAGGGGGAGCTAAGGGTTCTATTTATTAGGCCACTCCTCACAATCTGGTAAAACTGGGGGTTAGGCAGGAAGTTAGAAGAGAAAGCTGACTGGGTTGGAACCAGGCAACACCTTGTGGCAGAGGGTGTTGTAGGGGAAGATTCGGAGGGGTCCCTGTCAGGGGTGGGATCCTGACAGAGGCCTAGCAACCAGAGAGAACGTTACGGGGCCGCGCCTGCACGATATAGCGGCGGTACCCTAAGAAAGGACTAGAAGCGAGGTTTATTGTGCTGAGTGAGAAACGAGATCAACGCAACAAGGAGAATACCAGTAGGAGTCTGTAAGACGAGGCAACATCCTATTGAGGCGCATAACCGGTGGCCGGAACGCCGAGGAAGTATAGAGCTCCAAGCCAAACTTCAAACCTACGGCAGGACAGTCAGTTATAGGCGGGCTGTCTCACCCAAGTGACCTAGGAAGACACAGGGGGGTAACAACAGGAGTGGGGCGACGCTAGAGTCCCGGAAGAGCTCCGAGCCTCCCCGTCATACGGGTGCGTCCTAAGCATAAGATCTGGGGGACGTAGAAGAACATCAGAATCGAGTTGTGAGGGAACACGAGAAACAGACACAACATTTGTGAGGACTATCCTGTGGTGCTCAGCAGGGAAGGACTACAACACACAAGCGCTAGCAGGTAGGCACAGATTTCCACCTGCAAAGGGAACTCTGGATGTGCCATCGGACCGACCAGGCTTGCGCAGCCTGGTTAACCGTATTCCGGATTGAGGACCTTGAAGCCTTCAGTAAAGAGGTAAAGAGACTGCAACCTGGTGTCCTCGTTATTTACTGCACCGCACTACCACCACCATCCACACCTATTATTTGGGTGCCCCTCAGCAGGGTCACGGACCGGGTCTAGCCACCGTGACAACCCCAGGACAGAGACTCAGAGGCCCGGTACCGGGTACCCCTCGGCCCTGCGACAGTGGGGGCGCTGCACATGCTGGCCAATCCGTGGTCAACATGTATCAACAGATAGGTTACCTTTAAAATGAATATCAACCCTTTTAGCCTCGGCATAGGAATGTCCGCGAGTTAGGCCGGTTTCACACGTCCTGATATTTCCAGTACCGGAAAAAACGGTATCGGACATATCCGTATACATGTGTCTGTGTGTACTACGCGCGGCACATGTGTGGCAACCGTGTGCCACATCAGTACCACATGTACAGCCGCCGGGGAAGAAAAGCTACAGTAAGCACTGTTCCCCGGTGGCAGGTGCTGAAGCCAGCTCTCATCATTCTCCCCTGCTCTGCCGGCGAGCAGAGGAGAGTGATGAGAGATATATTAGAGTCCGAACAACAGCAGGTGGGAGGTTTGGGACTCTTACCCCCATAATCTGACACCTGCTGCCACTAATAAGGCTATGTTCACACGGTGCGGTTTTTGCTGCGGATCCGCAGCGGAATTGCACTGCGGATCCGCAGCAGTTTTCCATGTAGGTTACAGTACAATGTAACCCAATGGAAAAAAGGACCCGCTGTGCCGACGATCCTTTTTTCCACAGGCAAATCCGCAGCGGTTTTGCCTGCAGAAAAAAGAAGTACCATGTCAATTCTTTCTGCAGATTCCGCTGCGGGTTTCCAGCAGCACCAATAGGAAACTGCATTTGGAAACCCGCAGTGGAATCCGCAGAAGAAAAAGGATCAAAAACCGCAGCTAAAATCAGCGCTGAATTTAGCTGCGGTTTTTCAAAACAGGACCTGAAAAATTAAGGATGAAAAAAAGGAACGTGTGAACGTAGCCTTACAGAAACAGTAGGTGCGGATGATCGGGGTATTCCACAGCCGCTGGCTGTGATTGTTCGGAAATAAATGAATGAAAAATCCCACGTGGGTTCCCCACTATTTTATTGAACCAACCAGACAAAGCCCACAGCTGGGGGCTGCAACCCCCAGCTATCAGCTTCTGGGTCCTCACTCTGTTTTTTTAATTATTTAAATAATTTAAAAAAATGGCATGGCTCCCCCCCTTTTTGGCTCCCCCCCCCTTTTTGACAACTAGACATACTAAAGCTCACAGCTGGGGGCTGCTATTCCCAGGCTGGTAAGGGGTCATTGATATAGCCCCCCCAACCTAAAAACAGTAGCCTGCATCTGCCCAGAAATTGTGCATCTATTAGATGTGCCTTTTCTGGCACTTTGCCCGACTCTTCCCACTTGCCCTGTAGCAGTGGCAAGTCTGGTAATATTTGTGGGGTTGATATCACCTTTTGGGCGACATCAAGCCCATGGCTTAGTAATGGAGAGGCATCTATAAGACACCTATCCATTACTAATCCTATAGCTCATTCACCAGTGCTTTTCAGCCGGGATGGTCGCACCGTCCTGGTTGAAAACTATTTAGCCCCCAGACATGGATTACAGTGTGGGACACAATGATGGACAGGCATGTTATATTGTTGGTTTATTATTTTTCTTTTCTTACAGGAGATCGAGGGTGTCAGGGAACTAGGTCTGGCAGTAATTATGGTTTAATTTAGAACATTTAAGGAGTCTGTTTTTTTTTTTCAAATAAAGGACTTTATTCTGGCCGTGTCTTTATTTAACATGACAATTATAGGATTAGTAATGGATAGAAGCCTCTCCATTATTAAGCCGTGGGGCAAGTGGGAAGGGCAAAGCGCCAGAAAAGGCACATCTAATAGATGCACCCTTTCTGGGCAGCTGTGGGCTGCTGTTTTTAGGTTGGGGGGCCTATATCAATGGCCCTTTACCAGCCTGAGAATAGCAGCCCCCAGCTGTGAGCTTTAGCAAGGCTGGTTGTCAAAAATGGGGACCCCACGCTGTTTTTTTTAAATTATTTATTTAAATTAAAAAAACAGCTTAGGGACCCCTATATTCTTGATAACCAACCTTGCAGAAGCCGACAGATGGGGGTTGCAGAACCAGCTATGAGTTTTGTCTGGTTGGTTCAAGAAAATAGGGGGGGAATGCACGTGGGGTTTTTCATTCATTTATTTCCGAACAATCGCAGCCAGTGGCTGTGGAATACCCCCATCCTCCACTCCTGCTGTCACAGTTATAAGCGGCAGCTGGTGTCAGATGATGGGAGTAACAGTCCCAAATGCCCCACCTGCTGTCGTTCGTACTTTAATATAATGCTTATCATTCTCCTTTGCTCGCCGGCAGAGCAGGGGAGAATGATGAGAGCTGGCTTCAGCACCAACTTACTGTAGCGCTTCTTCCCCGGCGCCCGTCCGTGTTATACTGATGCATCACACGGATGGCATCCGTGTGCTGTGCGTGTTTACACAGACCCATTAACTTGAATGGGTCCGTGTGATCCGTGCAGCTGCACAAAAACAGACATGTCTACGTGTGTGTCACTCAGACACACAGTCCATGAAAAAACACAGATATGTGCTCAGACCCATTCATTTGAATGGGTCTACGTGGGTTAGTGTCTCCGGTACGTGTGAAAACTGTCACCACACATACCGGAGGCACTGATGTGTGAAGCTGGTCTTGTAGTGCAGCTAATCGAATGTCCCTTCATTCCTGCATTGCTTGCTGCAAGAGCTTTTCCTCAGAAAACTGCACTTTTCTCTGCAGACATGACTGCTTTATTAGACTAAACAGAATTCAGTGGAAGCCATTTATGAAAAGAGGTAGGTGGCCGTTAATATGGAAAAGTAGTGTTGAAGAAAATGTGAAAATAGCTCATGATGTGTTCCATAGTTTTGTAAAGGCTACTTTTCACGGTGAATACTTGTGAGTTTTTGATGTTGTGGATTTTGTTCAACTATTAACTAATATAGGTTACTTTTTTTTTCTTTTCATGTTTGAGTGCGTTTTTATTGTGTTTTTGACACTGCATTTATATTAGAAAATTAATTAAAAGTTCATGTATGATAGACACTGATTCAGACATTGGGCAACAAACATGTGATACTGTCTGCTGAGCCATGTATCTAATCATTTCCTGTGTGGTACTTTCTGCTGAGCTGTGTACCTCATCACCTCTTCTGTGGTACTGCATGCTGAGCCATGTATCTAATCCTTTTCTATGCAATACTCTCTGCTGAGCTGTGTATCTAATCTTCTTCTGTGTGATACTGTTTGTTGAACTGTTGTTTTTAGAAATGACACTATGTTCATATATTAGCTCCAATAATCTGTTGCTTAACCCCTTTACCCCAAAGTCTGTTTTCACCTTCATGCCAAGCCAATTTTTTCAATTCTGACCACTGTCACTTTGAGGTAATAACTCTGGAACGCTTTAATGGATCCCACTGATTCTGAGACTGTTTTTTGTGACGTTTTGTACTTCACGATAGTGGTAAAATTTCTTTAACATGACTTACGTTTATGAAAAAATTGGAATTTTGGAGAAAATTTGGCAATTTTCAAACTTTAAATTTTTATGCCCCTAAATCAGAGAGATATGTCCCTCAAAATAGCTAAAAATAACATTTCCTACATGTCTACTTTACATCAGCAGAATTTTTGAAACACAATTTTTTTGTTAGGAAGTTAGATGGGTTAAGAGTTGACCAGCGATTTCTCATAAATACAACAAAATGTACAAAACCGTATTTTTAGGAACCACATCACATTTTAGTTGACTTTGAGGGGACAGAAAATACTGAAAAGTAACACCATTCTAAAAACTGCACCCCTCAAGGTGCTCAAAACCACATTCAAGAAGTTTATTCTTCAGGAGTTTCACAGGAATTAGTCCAATGAGGAAGAAAAAAATAAACATTTAACTTTTTTTTCACAAAAAATTTCCTTTAGGCCTCAAAGATCAGTAAGGAAGGAGCGCCATGTTACAGTGCAGATTATGCTGCACTGGTTTAAGGGTGTCATGTCACATTGGCAGAGCCTCTGAGGTGCCAGCAGAACCTCCCTGTAAGTGACCCAATTTTACAAACTACAGTGCCTTGCGAAAGTATTTGGCCCCCTGGAACTTTTCAACCTTTTCCCACATATCATGCTTCAAACATAAAGATACCAAATGTAAATTTTTGGTGAAGAATCAACAACAAGTGGAACACAATTGTGAAGTTGAACGAAATTTATTGGTTATTTTAAATTTTTGTGGAAATTCAAAAACTGAAAAGTGGGGCGTGCAATATTATTCGGCCCCTTTAACTTAATACTTTGTTGCGCCACCTTTTGCTGCGATTACAGCTGCAAGTCACTTGGGGCATGTCTCTATCAGTTTTGTACATCGAGAGACTGAAATTCTTGCCCATTCTTCCTTGGCAAACAGCTTGAGCTCAGTGAGGTTTGATGGAGATCGTTTGTGAACAGCAGTTTTAAGCTCTTTCCACAGATTCTCGATTGGATTGAGATCTGGACTTTGACTTGGCCATTCTAACACCTGGATACATTTATTTGTGAACCATTCCATTGTAGATTTTGCTTTATGTTTGGGATCATTGTCTTGTTGGAAGACAAATCTCCATCCCAGTCTCAGGTCTTTTGCAGACTCCAACAGGTTTTCTTCAAGAATGGTCCTGTATTTGGCTCCATCCATCTTCCCATCAATTTTAACCATCTTCCCTGTCCCTGTGGAAGAAAAGCAGGCTCAAACCATGATGCTGCCACCACGTTTGACAGTGGGGATGGTGTGTTCAGGGTGATGAGCTGTGTTGCCTTTATGCAAAACATATCATTTGGTATTGTTGCCAAAAAGATCGATTTTGGTTTCATCTGACCAAAGCACCTTCCTCCACATGTTTGGTGTGTCTCCCAGGTGGCTTGTTGCAAACGTTAAACGACACTTTTTATGGGTATCTTTGAGAAATGTCTTTCTTCTTGCTACTCTTCCATAAAGGCCAGATTTGTGCAGTGTACGACTGATTGTTGTCCTATGGACAAACTGTCCCACCTCAGCTGTAGATCTCTGCAGTTCATCCAGAGTGATCATGGGCCTCTTGGCTGCATCTCTGATCAGTCTTCTCCTTGTTTGAGAGGAAAGTGGATGGACGGCCGGGTCTTGGTAGATTTGCAATGGTATGATACTCCTTCCATTTCAGTCACAGAATATAGTGTCCTGTCCAGTATGTGCAATTGAACAGATCATAAGTTTCTTTCTGGGAGGAGATAAGAGATGGTGTCTCCTCACACGTGAAGCCTTCTGGATAATCTCGGCATACAAACAACTAATGGTCTAAATAAACGTAGTGAAATCATGTTCCATTATTGAAACCGAGTTTTTATGTAAAAGTTTTTTTGTATAATTGTTTTTATAAACCTTTCCCTAATTATTTCTATTTGTAATTTTAGATACGTGCACTTAGGACCTACAGGTCCTTCTCAAAAAATTAGCATATAGTGTTAAATTTCATTATTTACCATAATGTAATGATTACAATTAAACTTTCATATATTATAGATTCATTATCCACCAACTGAAATTTGTCAGGTCTTTTATTGTTTTAATACTGATGATTTTGGCCTACAACTCCTGATAACCCAAAAAACCTGTCTCAATAAATTAGCATATCAAGAAAAGGTTCTCTAAACGACCTATTACCCTAATCTTCTGAATCAACTAATTAACTCTAAACACATGCAAAAGATACCTGAGGCTTTTAAAAACTCCCTGCCTGGTTCATTACTCAAAACCCCCATCATGGGTAAGACTAGCGACCTGACAGATGTCAAGAAGGCCATCATTGACACCCTCAAGCAAGAGGGTAAGACCCAGAAAGAAATTTCTCAACAAATAGGCTGTTCCCAGAGTGCTGTATCAAGGCACCTCAATGGTAAGTCTGTTGGAAGGAAACAATGTGGCAGAAAATGCTGTACAACGAGAAGAGGTGACCGGACCCTGAGGAAGATTGTGGAGAAGGACCGATTCCAGACCTTGGGGAACCTGAGGAAGCAGTGGACTGAGTCTGGTGTGGAAACATCCAGAGCCACCGTGCACAGGCGTGTGCAGGAAATGGGCTACAGGTGCCGCATTCCCCAGGTAAAGCCACTTTTGAACCATAAACAGCGGCAGAAGCGCCTGACCTGGGCTACAGAGAAGCAGCACTGGACTGTTGCTAAGTGGTCCCAAGTACTTTTTTCTGATGAAAGCAAATTTTGCATGTCATTCGGAAATCAAGGTGCCAGAGTCTGGAGGAAGACTGGGGAGAAGGAAATGCCAAAATGCCTGAAGTCCAGTGTCAAGTACCCAGTCAGTGATGGTGTGGGGTGCCATGTCAGCTGCTGGTGTTGGTCCACTGTGTTTCATCAAGGGCAGGGTCAATGCAGCTAGCTATCAGGAGATTTTGGAGCACTTCATGCTTCCTGGCACCTGCTCACAGTGCCAAAACCACTGGTAAATGGTTTACTGACCATGGTATTACTGTGCTCAATTGGCCTGCCAACTCTCCTGACCTGAACCCCATAGAGAATCTGTGGGATATTGTGAAGAGAAAGTTGAGAGACGCAAGACCCAACACTCTGGATGAGCTTAAGGCCGCTATTGAAGCATCCTGGGCCTCCATAACATCTCAGCAGTGTCACAGGCTGATTGCCTCCATGCCACGCCGCATTGAAGCAGTCATTTCTGCCAAAGGATTCCCGACCAAGTATTGAGTGCATAACTGAACATTATTATTTGATGGTTTTTTTGTTTGTTATTAAAAAACACTTTTATTTGATTGGACGGTTGAAATATGCTAATTTATTGAGACAGGTTTTTTGGGTTATCAGGAGTTGTAGGCCAAAATCATCAGTATTAAAACAATAAAAGACCTGACAAATTTCAGTTGGTGGATAATGAATCTATAATATATGAAAGTTTAATTGTAATCATTACATTATGGTAAATAATGAAATTTAACACTATATGCTAATTTTTTGAGAAGGACCTGTATATGGTTTCACAAGACAGGTTGATTTATTTCACAATTTAAAGCATTGCAGTTTTTGGAGAATATTAGCTATATCACTATATCGCTGCTCCCATTCGCTTCCAAACTCCTGGAGCAGCACGTTCACGCTGAGCTTTCCTCCCACCTCATCTATCTTGCTCTTTGACAATCTACAATCTGGTTTCCTTCCCCATCATTCCACTGAGACTGCCCTAACCAAAATGACTAAAGACCTACTTACAGCCAAAGCTAATGGACAATACTCTATACTCCTCCTTCTAGACATATCCTCTGCTTTTGACACAGGCGACCACTGCCTCCTACTACAGATCCTCTCTTCCTTTGGCATCAAAGACCTAGCCCTATCCTGGATATTCTCATACCTTTCCAACCACACATTCAGCTTTTCCTACTCCCACACTACCTCCTCATCTCACCCTCACTCTGTTGGAGTCCCCCAAGGCTCTGTTCTAGGACCCCTACTCTTCTCAATTTATACACTTGGACTGGGACAACTCATAAAGTCCCATGGATTCCAGTACCACCTTTATGCTGATGACACTCAGATCTACCTCTCTGGCCCATACGTTACCTCTCTGCTGTCCAAAATCCCGGAGTGTCTACCAGCCATATCCTCCTTCTTCTCCTTTCGCTTCCTCAAACTCAATGTAGACAAATCTGAACTCATCATCTTTCCTCCATCTCACAGATCTTCCTTACCTGATCTATCGCAATAAATGACATCACACGTGTAGGGGATGTGATATTTATATTGTTCCTTTTTCTCCCCAACCCATTAGTATATATTGTATTTCATTAATGTGTTCATACACAGTGGTACTGCTACACTTAAAGTGTATTACCACTGTGTATATGAGCACTGCTACACCTTATGTGTATTGCTTTGTCTAATGAATAATATGTTTTGCCATGTATTTGAACACTGTTTGTTAGGGAAGGCAAGTGCCCCAGGTCAGGATAGTGTTAGGTGAGTAGAACCCCAGTTGGCCACTAGAAGGGAGCATCATAGAGAATAGTTAGCATAGGAGGGGCACAGTGTTGTGAATTTGCTTTTTGCTCCCTCTAGTGGTTACTAGTTTTTTGACTCTGGTTTTTCTGTCATTCCTTTTATCCGCACCTGGGTCGTTAGTTAGGGGTGTTGCTATATAAGCTCCCTAGACCTTCAGTTCAATGCCTGGCAACGTAGTTATCAGAGCTAGTCTGCTGTGCTCTTGTCTACTGATCCTGGTTCCAGTTATATCAGCTAAGTCTGCCTTTTGCTTTTTGCTATTTGTTTTGGTTTTGTATTTTTGTCCAGCTTGTTCCAAATCTATATCCTGACCTTTGCTGGAAGCTCTAGGGGGCTGGTGTTCTCCCCCCGGACCGTTAGACGGTTCGGGGGTTCTTGAATTTCCAGTGTGGATTTTGATAGGGTTTTTGTTGACCATATAAGTTACCTTTCTTTATTCTGCTATCAGTAAGCGGGCCTCTCTGTGCTAAACCTGGTTCATTTCTGTGTTTGTCATTTCCTCTTACCTCACCGTTATTATTTGTGGGGGGCTTCTATCCAGCTTTGGGGTCCCCTTCTCTGGAGGCAAGAAAGGTCTTTTGTTTTCCTCTACTAGGGGTAGCTAGATTCTCCGGCTGGAGCGTGTCATCTAGAATCAACGTAGGAATGATCCCCGGCTACTTCTAGTGTTGGCGTTAGGAGTAGATATATGGTCAACCCAGTTACCACTGCCCTATGAGCTGGATTTTTGTATTCTGCAGACTTCCACGTACCTCTGAGACCCTCGCCATTGGGGTCATAACAGTTTGCCAGGCCAGTATTAAATGTTTATCTGGATGATATTTTGGTTTTTTCTGATGATTGGGATTCGCATGTGGAGCAGGTCAGGTTGGTCTTTAAAATTTTGCGTGAAAATTCTTTGTTTGTCAAGGGCTCAAAGTGTCTCTTTGGTGTACAGAAGGTTCCCTTTTTGGGGTTCATTTTTTCCCCTTCTGCTGTGGAGATGGACCCAGTCAAGGTCCGAGCTATTCTTGATTGGACTCAGCCTTCGTCGGTTAAGAGTCTTCAGAAGTTCTTGGGTTTCGCTAACTTCTACCGTCGTTTTATCGCTAATTTTTCTAGCATTGTGAAACCGTTGACGGATATGACCAAGAAGGGCTCCGATGTAGCTAACTGGGCTCCTGCTGCCGTGGAGGCTTTCCAGGAGTTGAAGCGCCGGTTTACTTCGGCGCCTGTTTTGTGCCAGCCCGATGTCTCACTTCCCTTTCAGGTTGAGGTGGATGCTTCAGAGATTGGAGCAGGGGCCGTTTTGTCGCAGAGAGGCCCTGGTTGCTCTGTTATGAAACCTTGTGCCTTTTTCTCCAGGAAGTTTTCGCCTGCCGAGCGAAATTATGATGTGGGCAATCGGGAGTTGTTGGCTATGAAATGGGCATTTGAGGAGTGGCGTCATTGGCTCGAGGGTGCTAAGCATCGTGTGGTGGTCTTGACTGATCACAAAAATCTGATGTATCTCGAGTCTGCTAAACGCCTTAATCCGAGACAGGCCCGCTGGTCATTGTTTTTCTCCCGCTTTGATTTTGTTGTCTCGTATTTACCAGGTTCAAAGAATGTGAAGGCCGATGCTCTTTCTAGGAGCTTTGTGCCTGATGCTCCTGGAGTCGCTGATCCTGTTGGTATTCTTAAAGATGGAGTTATCTTGTCAGCTATTTCTCCGGATCTGCGACGTGTGTTGCAGAGATTTCAGGCTGATAGGCCTGAGTCTTGTCCACCTGACAGACTGTTTGTCCCGGATAAATGGACCAGCAGAGTCATTTCCGAGGTTCATTCCTCGGTGTTGGCAGGTCACCCGGGAATTTTTGGCACCAGAGATCTGGTGGCCAGGTCCTTTTGGTGGCCTTCCTTGTCAAGGGATGTGCGGTCATTTGTGCAGTCCTGTGGGACTTGTGCTCGAGCTAAGCCTTGCTGTTCTCGTGTCAGCGGTTTGCTCTTGCCCTTGCCTGTCCCGAAGAGACCTTGGACACATATCTCCATGGATTTCATTTCTGATCTTCCGCTATCTCAGGGCATGTCCGTTATCTGGGTGATATGTGATCGCTTCTCCAAGATGGTCCATTTGGTTCCTTTGCCTAAGCTGCCTTCCTCTTCCGATCTGGTTCCTGTGTTTTTCCAGAACGTGGTTCGTTTGCACGGCATCCCTGAGAATATTGTGTCAGACAGAGGATCCCAGTTCGTTTCTAGGTTCTGGCGATCCTTTTGTAGTAGGATGGGCATTGATTTGTCGTTTTCGTCTGCTTTCCATCCTCAGACTAATGGACAGACGGAGCGAACCAATCAGACTTTGGAGGCTTATTTGAGGTGTTTTGTCTCTGCTGATCAGGACGATTGGGTGACATTCTTGCCGTTGGCTGAGTTTGCCCTTAATAATCGGGCTAGTTCCGCCACCTTGGTTTCGCCTTTTTTCTGCAACTCTGGTTTCCATCCTCGCTTTTCTTCGGGTCATGTGGAGCCTTCTGACTGTCCTGGGGTGGATTCTGTGGTAGATAGGTTGCAGCGGATCTGGAATCATGTGGTGGACAACTTGAAGTTGTCACAGGAGAGGGCTCAGCGCTTTGCCAACCGCCGCCGCGGTGTGGGTCCCCGACTACGCGTTGGGGATTTGGTATGGCTTTCTTCCCGCTTTGTTCCTATGAAGGTCTCCTCTCCCAAATTTAAACCTCGTTTTATTGGGCCTTACAAGATATTGGAAATCCTTAATCCTGTATCTTTTCGTCTGGATCTTCCTGTGTCGTTTGCTATTCACAATGTATTTCATAGGTCCTTGTTGCGGCGGTACATTGTGCCTGTAGTTCCTTCTGCTGAGCCTCCTGCTCCGGTGTTGGTTGAGGGCGAGTTGGAGTACGTGGTGGAGAAGATCTTGGATTCTCGCCTCTCCAGGCGGAGGCTTCAGTACCTGGTCAAGTGGAAGGGCTATGGTCAGGAGGATAATTCCTGGGTGGTCGCCTCTGATGTTCATGCGGCCGATTTAGTTCGTGCCTTTCATGCCGCTCATCCTGATCGCCCTGGTGGTCGTGGTGAGGGTCCGGTGACCCCTCACTAAGGGGGGGGTACTGTTGTGAATTTGCTTTTTGCTCCCTCTAGTGGTTACTAGTTTTTTGACTCTGGTTTTTCTGTCATTCCTTTTATCCGCACCTGGGTCGTTAGTTAGGGGTGTTGCTATATAAGCTCCCTAGACCTTCAGTTCAATGCCTGGCAACGTAGTTATCAGAGCTAGTCTGCTGTGCTCTTGTCTACTGATCCTGGTTCCAGTTATATCAGCTAAGTCTGCCTTTTGCTTTTTGCTATTTGTTTTGGTTTTGTATTTTTGTCCAGCTTGTTCCAAATCTATATCCTGACCTTTGCTGGAAGCTCTAGGGGGCTGGTGTTCTCCCCCCGGACCGTTAGACGGTTCGGGGGTTCTTGAATTTCCAGTGTGGATTTTGATAGGGTTTTTGTTGACCATATAAGTTACCTTTCTTTATTCTGCTATCAGTAAGCGGGCCTCTCTGTGCTAAACCTGGTTCATTTCTGTGTTTGTCATTTCCTCTTACCTCACCGTTATTATTTGTGGGGGGCTTCTATCCAGCTTTGGGGTCCCCTTCTCTGGAGGCAAGAAAGGTCTTTTGTTTTCCTCTACTAGGGGTAGCTAGATTCTCCGGCTGGAGCGTGTCATCTAGAATCAACGTAGGAATGATCCCCGGCTACTTCTAGTGTTGGCGTTAGGAGTAGATATATGGTCAACCCAGTTACCACTGCCCTATGAGCTGGATTTTTGTATTCTGCAGACTTCCACGTACCTCTGAGACCCTCGCCATTGGGGTCATAACAGCACAGTGGGAATAAGATAGTGAGGGTTTCCTGTTTGAGTTCAGTTGGGGCCAGGGAGCCCATGTGGGAAATAGGGCTGGCTATTCCAGGGCAACACCGTGCCCCACAACATATAACAGGAGTGTGAGCCCAGCTAACAGGATCCAGGTGCCAGTTAGAGCACAAGAGCAGCAGCATTGACGATGCAGAATTAGTGGGTCTGCAGTTATAATCAGAAGGAAAAGCTAAGCAGACCGAGACCAGGTCACATGAAATGTGGCAGATTTTTGCGTGGGCAGCTATTTTCTGATTCGGGGCAAAACGGTGGAGAACCCCCCACAGGAGGCAAGAATACACGACAGTGAGTACGTTAAGGGAATATCTTGGTACATTTGTCCATTCATGCTTCCTTCAATTACATAAAGTTTGCCAGTGCTGTATGCTGAAAAACAGCCCCACACCATGATGTTCCCACCTCCAAACTTCACTGTGGATATGGTGTCTTTGTGGAGATATGAAGTGCTGTTTGGCCTCCAAACATGGTGTGTATTATGGCATTTAAAGAGTTCAATTTTGGTCTCATCTGACCAGGCTATATTCTCATATAATTTCACAGGCATGTCTAAATGTTGCTGAGCAAATCTTAAACGTGGTTGAACATGCTATTTTGTTCAGCAGTGGAGTCTTGTGTGGTGGGCGTGCATACAGGTCATGAAGTGCATTACTTATAGTTTTCTTTGAAACAATTGCACATGCTAATTTCAGGTCTTCCTGTGGCTTTCCACAGGTGGTCCTTGGCTCTTGGACAACTCTTTTGATAATTCTTTTCAATCCTCTATCTGGACTCTTGCAGGGAGCATCTGGTTATGGTGAATTATGTTCTTTCCACTTTCATATTATGGCCCCAACAGTGGTCACTGGAACCTTCAGTAGTTTAGATATTCTTCTGTAACAAATGCCATTAGTATGTTTTGCAACAATAAGGTTGTGAAGGTTTTGAAACAGCTCATTGGTTTTGCCCAAAATGAGATGTTTCTTGTGTGGCACCTTGGTAATGAGACACCTTTTTATAGGCCAGCAGATGAACCAGCTGATATTATTTTTCACTAAGTGGTAGGATTGCTATCTAACTAATGATATATTTCAGCTGGTGTCATGACTTTCCATGGCTTTTTGCACATCTCTTTCTTCATGTGTTCAATACTTTTTCCATGTATCATTTCTCATTATTACACATAGCTTAAGTTATTGCCATTTATGGTCTGATTTATTTACCTATGTGAATTGTATGGGTTTTTACCGACATCTGATGACAATCTCATGCCAATAACACCTTTAGAAACATATTTACTTAGAAAATTGGTGACGTGTTCAATACTTATTTCACCCGCTATATATTGCAAAATTTCTTATTTTCACATGTACTTTCAATTCATGAAATAAAACTTAAAGGTGAAAATTGGGTCAGTTGCTATGGGGTTATAGCACATAATGTGCTTCTTTCCTATAAGGTTTGTACATCTAATAGTTTACGTTCATGAAGCTTTAGACAAAAGACAATTCTTGTATTCTGCTATCAATTTAATTTGAATAAAAAAGCATTTTCAATATGAAATCATTCACATGTAAAAATGATATTCACATGTAAAAGTGCGCTTCTATGCAAAGCACTGGCAGTAGGACTATACTTGAGGTCATTTACTGTAGAGGAATACTATTTTCTTAGCGTATTAGTGCAGTGCAAATATGGATTGAATTCAATTGGGAAATGCATTACAGTCTTAAACTAATTCCAAATTAATCTTACATTTACTTGCAAATCCAAATAGCTCTTCCCTGCCACATATACCCAGCTACTCCCTAAACCTCAGGCCAGTCAGAGAGCTTATGTATACAAATATCAAAAGACTGACAGTCCCCACATGATAGGTCCCAGCAACGAGAATCGCCTTATTGTGGCTGCTTGGTACACAATACAATACAATACAATATTATTGTATATTAGTTAGAGGGGAACTGTCAAGTGCTTTATAGTATAAAAAACAAACAATTACAGCGCTGAGTAGAGTAATATTAGAGCATCTCAAGCATTTTGCCTTGATGAGAAAAAAAGCATATGCAAATGAGGTGGTAAGTACACCGAGCGTGGTCTAATTCCAGCAACTGCACCTATTCTCCAATTAGGGTGACGCCACAGAGGTTTGATTGATGTCTGTTTAGCACCACTAAATTGAAGGAATTTTTTTAACATTATGAAATATATTTTTTTTATTTAAGAATTGCATAGATACAAATAAGTAAATATCTAAAATATGTAACCTGTAGAATGACTTCAGGTACTTGAATTGCACTGTATATACAGTATATATGTAATATATATTTTTCATATTTTGTCATTATTCTACCCATATAATACGACCTATCTCACTTTGTCCATTATTCATTCAACTATATATGGTGTTGCTAAAATACGGTACTTCCATATTCATTTCTGGGAATGTTTGCTATAAAACATTTCCTTTTGCTTTATGTAGTGTCATGATTAAGAACTCTGCAGGTATTTGAAACATGTATACCCAGTATACAGTATATATGTTTTTACTCCACTATTTTTAACCCCTTAATAAATGACACCTATACTCTGCACAAATTAATTGAAAACAAAGAAATCATTTTGAGGAGGAGAATAAAAATAACAAAACTAAAATTGCACCAGTGTTAACACCCTCTTATAATTTGGGTTGTGGTTGTGTGCAGAATTAGTCAATCACATTTAGGCCGGCCTCACACTAGCGAGTTTTACGGACGTATGAGCGCATAAACTACGTCCGTAAAATACGCATAACACACGGCCCAATGATTCTCTATGTCCCAGCTCCTATCAGCCGTATTTTACTGATCCGTATTATACGGTCTTGTACGGCCGTACAAAATCGCAGCATGCTGAGTTTGTCACCGTATTGCGCAAAAAAATCGCCAATGAAAGTCTATGGGGGCGAGAAAAATACAGATTACACACGGACCAGCAGTGTGACCTGCGAGAAATACGCACTGGTGTTAGAGAGAAAAGCCGGTAATTCAATTGCCGGCTTTTCATTTATTTCTCCTTCCCAAACCCGACAGGATATGAGACATGGTTTACATACAGTAAACCATCTCCTATCCCTTTTTTTTTTGCATATTCCACACTACTAATGTTAGTAGTGTGTATGTGCAAAATGTTGGCGCTGTAGCTGCTAAAATAAAGGGTTAAATGGCGGAAAAAATTGGCGTGGGCACCCGCGCAATTTTCTCCGCCAGAGTGGTAAAGCCAGTGACTGAGGACAGATATTAATAGCCTAGAGAGGGTCCATGGTTATTGGCCCCCCCTGGCTACAAACATCTGCCCCCAGCCACCCCAGAAAAGGCACATCTAGAAGATGCACCTCTTCTGGCACTTGGCCACTCTCTTCCCACTCCCATGTAGTGGTGGGATATGGGGTAATGAAGGGTTAATGTCACCTTGCTATTGTAAGGTGACATTAAGCCAGATTAATAATGGAGAGGCGTCAATTATGACACCTATCCATTATTAATCCAATAGTACGAAATGGTTAATAAAACACACACACATTATTTACAAGTATTTTGTATATATGTTTTAACGAACGTTTGAGCACATAAATCCATTAGATGTCGGTTTTGCAAGCCTGCGAGAAAATATCGCAGTACGGATGCCATACGGATTACATACGGAGGATGCCATGCGCAAAATACACTGACACACCGTGCCTACGGATGACATACGAATCACTATTTTGGGGACCGTATTTACATACGCTGAGTGTGAGGCCGGCCTTAGGTTGGAATCACATTAGCAGAATTATGCAGATTCTTGTCATATCACTGCATTTTTACTTTTTTGCTCCTTGTGGTGAAAAAAATCTTTATCTTCCTGAATACTACAAATTACAACCTGTTGTCACTAGTGATGAGTGAGTATGCTCGTTACTCGAGTTTTCCATGCCCGGGTGTTCTCCGAGTATTTTGGGGGTGCTCCTAGTTTGTTTGAGTCCCCACAGCTGCATGATTTGCTAGACAACCTGAACCCATGCAGGGATTGCCTGGTTGTTAGGGAATCCCCACATGTATTCAGGTTGTCTAGCAGCCGCAAATCATGCAGCTGCGGGGACTCAAACATAATCTATGAGCATGCCCAAGATACTCGGAGAATACCCGAGCATGCTCAGAAAACTCAAGTAACGAGCACACTCGCTGATCACTAGTTCTCACATTCCCTAATAGAATTAGGTTAGTTCCCAAGTGAAAGGTCATTGGTTTAAATCGAGGAGCAGCAATGAAAACAATGTCCCGAGAAAGGAGAAACCGCATCATCCAGATCATGGATTGTGGTCTCTTGGCAAAGAAAATTGCCAAACTGCATCATGTATGTGAGTGCCATGACAGTTGGAAAATGAAGTCCGTCGATCCATTCATAAGCACAAAGGTGGGCATCCAGGGAAAATACTCAAGCTACTTACCAGGTAGCGGTGTTTTTCAGGAGCCCATGACAGCACTAACGAGAGAGGGGATCCGCCCTTCAGGGACAGGAAACCTACAGAGATAAAAGGGCGGCACCTCTCTCCCACATCAGTTGGATTACAGAGGATGAGAGGACCTCCTTAGTTAGTAGCACATAAATAATTAACACATTTCACCTTGTGACTAAACTTAAAAAATGTATATAAATAAGTGGTGATAAGCCATGCCAGCATAAAGGGAGGGAATATAGGAGTGCTGTCATGGGCTCCTGAAAAACACCGCTACCTGGTAAGTAGGTTGAGTATTTATTCAGTCGCCATGACAGCACTAACGAGAGAATTACAGAGAAAAGAGTATTAGGGAGGGACTACTGCTTCCAGCACCCTTCTACCAAATGTGAGATCGTTGGAGCCACCAAGATCTAATCTATAATTTTTAAAGAAAGTAGATGGAGATGACCATGTGGCCGCCTTATATATATCCTCAATCGACACCTCCGATCTCTCTGCTCAGGAAGTTGCCATGGCTCGAGTGGAATGAGCTCTTACGCCTTCTGGGATTTCTAGACCACATGCTGAATAAGCCAAAGAAATTGCATTTCTAATCCATCTACCTAAGGTGTTTTTAGACACTCTAAACCCTTTCCTAACCCCCTGAAAGGATATAAATAAAGAATTATCTTTTTTCCATGGGTCTGTTAAAGATATATACCTAAGTAGACATCTTTTGACATCCAATGAATGGAGTTTGACTTCTTTTTGATTTTAAGGATTAGGACAAAAAGTCGGGAGATTTATTTCCTGTAGTCTGTGGAACTTTGACGCTACCTTCGGAAGATAAAGGGGATCAGTTCTTAATACTACCCTATCATCTCTGAACTGAATGTATGGAGGCTGTCTAGAGAGGGCCTGTAAGTCACTAACTCTTCTTGCCGATGTGAGAGCGACTAAAAGAGCTGTTTTCAAGGACAGAACTTTTACAGTGACAGATTCTAAAGGCTCAAAGGGGGCTTCCGTCAAAGCTGTAAGAACCAAGTTTAAGTCCCATGGGGCTGTTTTGATAAATCTAGCAATCCAATAATTGTTAGCTAAATTACAATTGTATAGAGCCCCTAAAGCTGACACATGGACTCTCAGGGTACTTGTAGCAAGTCCCATCTCTAGACCTCTCTGCAGGAATTCCAGAATTTTAGTAATACTGATCTTTTGCCCCATCACTGATCCTGAAACAGCCATAAATTTTTTCCAGACTCTAACATAAATATTCGTCGTGGAAACTTTCCTGCTTTTTAATAGAGTATTAATAAGACCCTGTGAAAAACCCCTTTTTCTTAGTAATGACCCTTCAAATCCCACGCCGTCAGATGTAAATTGGACACTCGTGGATGGAGAATTGGACCCTGTGAGAGGAGGTCTGGGAGTTCTGGGAGAATCCAAGGGAAATGGACATTTTCCTCAGCCACGGAAACCACGGCCTCCTGGGCCAGAATGGCGCTATCAGGATTACTCGAGCTCTGTCCTCCCGAATCTTCCTTAGCACAATCGGGATCAAGTTCAATGGGGGAAAGGCGTAAGCTATATTGAAATGCCATGGGATTAGGAGGGCATCCACCGCATACGGATTGTCTCTGGGGTTTAGGGAGCAAAACCGATGACATTTTTTGTTCTCTTTGTTGGCGAAGAGGTCTATCTCTGGACATCCCCAGAGAAGGGTGATCTGGTCGAAGATGGTCTGATTGAGAACCCAATCTCCTTGTCCGAGTTTTCTACGACTTAGGTAGTCGGCCATGATGTTGTGTTTTCCTTTTATATGAAGCGCCGTGAGTGACAGTAGATGAGTTTCGGCTATCTGCAAGATACGACCCGCCACATCCATTAAAGATCTGGACCGGGTACCCCCCGATGGTTAATGTACGCTACAGTTACCTGATTGTCTGAAAATAGCCTGACGTGATGGCCCTGTAAGGACATAAGGAAATGGCTCAGAGCTCGTTCTACTGCCAACAACTCTTTAAGGTTAGAGGACAAACTTTGTTCAGAACGTGATCAAACCACCTGGACCCACATATCCCCCATATGTGCTCCCCATCCCCTGGGGCTAGCATCTGTCGTCACCACTCGAGAAATATGGTTTATCCAGGGAACACCTGTACGCAGGTTTGGGGTGTGTAACCACCAACATAGGGACTGAATAGAGGCATTAGACAAGGAAAAGGTACTATCCAGGTAGCCTTCTAACTGGCGAGTATTGTACAATACATCCCACTGTAGAACTCTGGTGTGGAATTGGGCCCAAAGAACCGCCAGGATACACGACGTGAGTGAACCCAAGAGTGACATCGCTCCTCTCAATGTTACCAATGGATTATCAACCACTTTGAGAATTTGCCGTTGAATCTTTTCTACCTTTGTATCAGGTAAACGGCATTCCTGTAACCCTGAGTCTAATATGAGACCCAGGAAATCTTGAACCTTTAGAGGTTGTAATCGCGATTTTTTAAAATTAATTATGCAACCCAACCTTTGTAAGGCTACAATTACTTTATCTAGTTGGGCCGAGCATTGAGATTTTGAGTTCCCTATTATCAACAGGTCATCCAAATATGGAACTACAAGAATATCCTGTTCATGAAGATGTGCCATGACCTCCACCATTATCTTTGTGAACACGCAAGGAGCCACTGCAATACCAAAGGGGAATGCCTTGTATTGTAAGTGTTTAACCGTCCCGCCTAGAAAGACTGCTACTCTTAAATACCGCTGGTGGTCTGCGTGTATAGGGACATGATAGTAGGTGTCTTTAAGATTTAAGATGACCATAAAACACTTGTCAAACAATAGCTTTATTGCTGTTTTGATCGACTCCATTTTAAATGATTGGACCCATAAAAACTTATTCAGGCCCTTAAGGTTGATAATGGTGTGAAACGAATTGTCTGGTTTTTGAATCAAGAAGAGGGGGGGATAAAGTCCCTTACCCCTTTGAACTTCAGGAACCTCCACCAATACGCCCTTTCGCTGGAGTTCCTGGACCTCAGACTCTAATGCCAGTTGTTCTGCAGAAGAAGAACGCACAGGTGTTATTAGAAATTTGTCAATAGGAGTGTTCTGAAAGTCAAATTTTAGTCCCGATTTAATGATGTTCAGGACCCATGGGCTACTAGAAATGTTACGCCAAGCCGGATAGAAGGCCAAAAGCCTGCCCCCCACCCGGTCCAGCAGTCATTGTGGCTTTCTGTTGTCCCAAAAGGAGTTAAACATGTAGCCTCTCCCTTTCTTCCTATTGGCATCATATCTGGGTTTTTCCTTATTTGACCATGATTGGTCAAACCATCTCCTGTTAGTGCCCCATCTGTAAGAGGGTCTACCCAGGTAGGGGAAACGTTTCTTACTATCTCCCGCTTTTTCTAATAACTCATCCAGAACAGGACCGAATAAGTGTGTCCCTTCACACGGAATACTGCATAACTTTGATCTGGCTTGCATGTCCCCCTGCCAACACTTAAGCCAGATGGCTCTACGGGCCGAATTAGAAAGTGTCACCGATCTGGCTGCTAATTTACCCGAATCTGCTGATGCATCAGCCAGATAAGCAGCAGCCCCCTGAATCATAGAGAGGGAGAATAATATTTTGTTTCTTGGGGTCTAAGGCTAGGTTCAGATTGCGTTAGGGCAATCGGTTTAGCGCTAGCGGATTGCGCTAACGCAATGTCTTTTTAGGGGTCACATTAAACGTCCCCGCTAGCGCAGATCCCCGATCTGCCAGAGCGGGGAACGGACCTCGGGGCACGCCGCGGACGCTGCAAGCAGCGTCCGAGGCGCGCCACAAAAGAACGGCACATCGCTAGCGTGTGCCGAAAATGGCACACGCTAGCAATGCGCTTTAACATTGCTGGCAATGGGAGCGCTAACGGACGCGTTGCACGGCGTTAATTTCGCCGTGCAATGCGGTCTGTTAGCGCTCACACTAAAATGCAATGAGAACCTAGCCTTATTCTTAAGCTGATCTTCCAGGCTGTCTAGTCACACCATCATAGAGCGTGCTGTACAGGTGGCTGCGTTTGACGGTCTGAGAGCCCCTGCTGAAGTTTCCCAAGCTCCCTTGAGAAACACATCCGCTCTCCTGTCTAGTGGGTCCTTTAAAGTTCCCAGATCCTCAAACGGTAGTGAAGATTTCTTGGAAGCCTTAGCCACGGCTGCATCAAGTTTCGGAGCTTTATCCCGTGTCGCTGATGCTGTCTCTTCGAACGGATACTTTCTCTTAAACGATGGAGGAAGAGAACCTTTCCTTTCCAGTTTTTTCCATTCTCTAGTGATTAGTGAGCTTACTTTCTCTACTACCGGAAAACATCTGCGGGATTTACGGTCTAATCCTTTGAACATCACATCCTGCATAGATTTTTCTGATGGAGTTTGTTCAATTCCTATCGTGTTATTTACAGCCTTGACGAGGCGGTCTATCCGGTCAAAGGAAAAACATGAATGACCGTACTCCGTCTCTGAGGAAGATGATGACGATTGAGAAGCCTCTGATTTCGACTCCCCTAAGTCACTGTCCTCAAATGAACTTGGGGATCCAGGATCTATTCCTCTAGACCCTCTACTATGAGATGGGGATCTTGTTGAACCCCTAATCTCTTGCCTGACCATCTGCCTTAGGCTGGCAGCGAAATCTGGCGTCTCCTCTGTTATTAACCGTTGAATACACGGTCCACATAATTTCTTTATGTAATCATCCGGGAGAGGAATACCACATTCCGCACATTCCTTGTGCCTAGATTTAGAGGACCGCTTTTTTCCCTGATAGATACGGAGAGAGGGAATATAAGGGGAGACACATATCACTAAGTGAACTTTCTCGTCGATCACTTACCCCTATAATGACTGAGTGGTACCGTAGATTGCGGGGGGACCCTCTCAACCATTGTAACATCTTTATGGCTTGAGGATTTTCCGGCTTTAGAAGTTTGTTCAGCTCTATCACCTCCAGGACGACTACTGCCACTAGAACGTTGCTGGGTGCTCGCTGCTTGGGGCTTCTCCAGGGGTTGACACTGTTGCTCAGATTGCAACGGTTCCTGCTCCTGAGACTCCATTGAAAAATGGATACGAAGCATGTGGTAGCCCAAACTGAATGATTAAGTAGCCGGCCCCTTTAGGTACCTCCCTCGGATGGGGGTCAGCAGGCCAATCCTGGTGAACTGCCTGGTACACAATATATGGGAGGCCCCTCCCCCACGAGACCCCACCGCCGATGGTACCAACTCCGCCTGCCGAGCCAAGTGCTGCCCCTATCCAGCCTCTCCCGTGATGGAAACCGCTCAGCGCCCAGTTCCCAGCGTGATTCCAAAGGGTGCCCCCATATTTGCCGGCGCGACCATACTGCACATGCGCTACTCGTCATCGCCCGCTGCTGCTCTAGGCCCCCCCCTTCTCGTGTGTCACTTCCGGTGCACCACGCTGCTTTCTGAGCGCCGAACGCAGCGCTCGTGCTAGAGGGGAATGCCTGCGCCGCCTGTCACCGCCACGCAGCCACCCACCAGAGGGGAACGCTGTTTGCCCCCAATATACAGGCCCCGGCTAAAGAGGAGCACTGGCGCCACTTGCCACACTATGCAACCCTGCAGCAGAGGGGAACACCGGCGCCACCTGTCACCGCCACACAGCCACCCACCAGAGGGGAACGCGGGCGCTGTTTGCCCCCGATATACCTGGCTAGAGGGGAGCACCTGACACCACCGTTGATACATGGTCCCGGAAGATAGGGCCTCCCACATAGTACTCACCCGTGCCTGCGGCAATGGGACACTGAAAGAGACAGCACTCCCCCTGAAGGCTGCTCCTGCTCTGCTGCTGCCTACCCCCACAGCCCTCTGTGGTGCGGCACTTCCAGAACCTCGATCAGCACCGAGGAAGGGGAACTCCCGCCTCCAGGTTCGGTGTGTCGAATCTGGGTCTAAATCTTCTTTCTTCACCTTCTTCAAAACAGGTATGTCTGTAGGGTCCCCTGTCAGGGACAGGAAACCAACTGATGCGGGAGAGAGGTGCAGCCCTTTTATCTCTGTAGGTTTCCTGTCCCTGAAGGGCGGATCCCCTCTCTCGTTAGTGCTGTCAAGGCGACTGAATAAATATCAATATTCATCTCTACTAAAAATAATAGACATCTATGAAAATCAATAAAACTTTAAATCCAATGGTAATCTATTTTTGTTGTCAAGAATAGAAAATAATAAAATAACTGGATACATATATTATACTAGATTGTGGCCCGATTCTAATGCATCGGGTATTCTAGAATATGCATGTCCCCGTAGTATATGGACAATGATGATTCCAGAATTCGCAGCAGACTGTGACCGGCGCTGATTGGTCGAGGCAACCTTTATGACATCATCATCGCCATGGCAACCATTATGACATCTACGTCGATACTGTGCCCGTCGCTGATTGGTCGAGGCGAATTCGCGGCAGACTGTGCCCGTCGCTGATTGGTCGAGGCAACCTTTATGACATCATCGTCGCCATGCTGTGCCTGTCGCTGATTGGTCGAGGCCTGGCGGCCTCGACCAATCTGAGACACGGGATTTCCAGGACAGACAGAAAAACCCTTAGACAATTATATATATAGTTGTACCTGTGTGTCATCTCCCCTGTATATAGTATATACCTGTATGTCATCTCCTCCTGTATATAGTATATACCTGTGTGTCATCTTCCCTGTATATAGTATATATGTGTGTGTGTCATCTCCCCTGTATATAGTATATACCTGTGTCATCTCCCCTGTATATAGTATATACCTGTGTGTCATCTTCCCTGTATATAGTATACTAGACTGTGGCCCGATTCTAACGCATTGGGTATTCTAGAATATGCATGTCCCCGTAGAATATGTACAATGATGATTCCAGAATTCGCGGCAGACTGTGCCCGTCGCTGATTGGTCGAGGCAACCTTTATGACCTCATCGTCGCCATGGCAACCATTATGACATCTACGTCGATACTGTGCCCGTCGCTGATTGGTCGAGGCGAATTCGCGGCAGACTGTGCCCGTCGCTGATTGGTCGAGGCAACCTTTATGACATCATCGTCACCATGGCAACCATTATGACATCTACGTCGATACTGTGCCCGTCGCTGATTGGTCGAGGCGAATTCGCGGCAGACTGTGCCCGTCGCTGATTGGTCGAGGCAACCTTTATGACATCATCGTCACCATGGCAACCATTATGACATCTACATCGATACTGTGCCCGTCGCTGATTGGTCGAGGCGAATTCGTGGCAGACTGTGCCCGTCGCTGATTGGTCGAGGCAACCTTTATGACATCATCGTTGCCATGGCAACCATTATGACATCTACGTTGATACTGTGCCCGTCGCTGATTGGTCGAGGCGAATTCGCGGCAGACTGTGCCCCTCGCTGATTGGTCGAGGCAACCTTTATGACATCATCGTCACCATGGCAACCATTATGACATCTACGTCGATACTGTGCCCGTCGCTGATTGGTCGAGGCAACCTTTATGACATTATCGTCACCATGGCAACCATTATGACATCTACGTCGATACTGTGCCTGTCGCTGATTGGTCGAGGCCTGGCGGCCTCGACCAATCAGAGACACGGGATTTCCATTATGACATCATCATCGCCATGCTGTGCCCGTCGCTGATTGGTTGAGGCCTGGCGGCCTCAGCCAATCAGAGACGTGGGATTTCTACGTCGATACTGTGCCCATCGCTGATTGGTCGAGGCCCAGGCGGCCTCGACCAATCAGCGAATGAATAAACGGGACAGACAGACAGAAAAACCCTTAGACAATTATATATATAGATTAGGTATTTGGATTAGTTATTGATGTAATTTTTAACCCCTTCATGACGGAGCCTCTGCTCAGTTGCCGTGGCTGTTTATTTTGGTTCATTGTTATGCTGGAAGACCCATCCACGACGCAATGTTTTTACTAAAGGAAGGAGGTTGTTGGCCAAAAGCTCGCGATACATGATCCCATCCTTCCTCCCTTCAATACAGTGCAGTCATCTTGTCCCCTTTGCAGAAAAGCAACCCCAACGTATGATGTTTCCCCCACCATGCTTCACTGTTGGAAAAGTGTTCTTGGGGTTATACTCACTTTTCCTTCTACAAACATGGCAAGTGGAGTTGATACCAAAAATTTGTATTTCGGTCTCATCTGACCACATGACTTTCTCCTATGCTGTTCTCCCAGATGGTCCCTGGTGTACTTCAAACGGGACTGGACATGTGCTCGAATGAAAAGGGGGACCTTGTGTGCCATGCAGGATTTTAATCCATGATGGCCCAGTGGGTTACTAATGTAATGCTTCAGGTCATTGACCAGGTCCTCCCGTGCAGTTCTGGGCTGATTTTTGACCTTTCTAGGAATCATCCTTACCCCACGAAGCAAGATCTTGCATGGAGCCCAAGACCGAGGATGACTGACAGTCATCTTGTGTTCCTTCCTTTTTCTAATAATTGTACCAACAGTTGTTGACTTATCACCAAGCTGCTTGCCTATTGTCCTGTAACCCATCCCAGCCTTGTGCAAGGATTTTGGCCCATGTGTCTCTAGACAGCTCTTTGGTCTTGACTATGGTGGAGAGGTTGGGGTGGGATGGATTGTGAGGACAGGTTCAAACATGTGCAATTAATACAGGTAATGAGTGCAGAGTAGGAGGTCTTCTAGAAGAAAAAACAACAGGTCTGGCAGAGCCAGAATTCTGGTTGGTAGGTGATCAAATACTTGTTTCATGTAATAAAATGCAACTTAATTATTTAAAAATTATACAATGTGTTTTTTTATTTTTAGATTCTGTCTCTCACAGTTGAAGTGTACCTATGATAAATATTACAGACCTCTCCATTCTTTGTAGGTGGTGTGATGCAGTGACCCCTGTGGCAGCTAGGGGGCGCTGTGTGTGCTCCTTGGGATATGCATGGAGGCATATTTGTTGTTATAATGGTGGTGAAACAGTGACTGGCAGTGTTGTGAATGACCGATATGTGTCGCAGAGGGAGTCTTCGTGGTAAGTCTGTTGCAATGTTGTTGTTCTGGGACCTGTAGTCCCTCAAGAGTGTGTATAGTTAGTAAGGGAGACTTACTAGGCTAGTTATGTGAGATGAGTGGGACAAACCAGCCACACATCCACACTCCCACCCAGGGGAGTGGTTAAGGTTATATAATGTGTTGTCTTGTGTGGTTTCTGTATTGGATTTCCTGGGTGTAGGAGTCCTGCGGAGCAGATGTCAGTGTGTTGGATTTCCTGGGAGTAGGAATCCTGAATAGCACATGGTGGGACTTTGCTACTGGTGGCCTGGGTATTGGACTGTCCCAGCTGGGGATGGACGTCCTGAATAGTACCTGGACTGGCCACCTGTGTGATCCTGTGTAACCTGGGAGTTGGGAGGTCCTGGGAGTAGGACCGATCCCTGAACAGCACGAGGTGAGGATAGGGATCTGCAGAGCCAGTGACAGCTACTGTGTGGGGAAGCTACAGTCCTTTGGTGGGTCTGGACTGACTAATGTGTGCCGGCCAGGCAAGTTGGTGATCCCTGTGAGGCAGCTTACCCGGAAGAGGACTGACAAGGAGTCAGCAGGTGGAGCAGGAGCTTCCGTCAGGTACCTATACAGACTGTTGGTGCTTGTGGTGTTCTATGAACTGTGTGGTCTCCCACGGCAACAGAACGGAGTGAGGTTCAGCGTGTTTAGAGACTGCGACCCAGAGTCATATGTGCTGTATGTGACTTGGGACATTGGTGAACTGTTCGGCATACGGACACCCATGGTAACTGGGCGAAGTGAGAGGTCCAGCATGTTTAGTGTCCGTGAGTCAAAGCCGTAAATTAAGTGTTTAAGATAAAGCTGCAAGTTAATATCACCAGTTGGTGCCTGTTGTGTTTCATGAAATGTATATAATGAACTGTGCGTAACCCGGTTTATGACACTTTAATAAACCGCATGGACTGGTTTGTGTTCAAAAATCGTGCCTGACTACATTAATCCCGTGCCAATCGAGTGTCCCCCAATACACTCAGTAAGAGCAATCTTACAGTGGACAAACTTGCTAAATTGGCAGTGTATCAAATACTTATTTTGCCCTCTGTTGTTAAAACATATTAAGGGGTAGTAGCTGTTCACTTTTAATTAATAATGATTAACCTGTCAGCAAACTGACAACAATAGAGATTGAAACAGCAGAGTACTGCTGTGCCCATTTAGGATTTCCTCAGTACAGAGGTGAAAAGATTTGTGTCAGCCTATCATCTGGAATCTGGAATTTTAACCAGCACTTTAAAGATAGAATTAGTGCCTATAATTTTTTTTAGAGATAATTAATAAAGGCTATAACATAAGGAGTAAGTTAAATGTGAAGTGTGATCTTAATTCCTTAGTAGATCTTGTTCTAGTATCTTTATTTCTTAATGATTTCTTAATAATTATGCAGTGATTTTGGTGCCATTGATGTCTGACCGGTTTTATATTAAGGTTATAGTGCTGATTAAGAATATAAGTGGATAGTGCCTCCCAGCGTCGGAAATTCTCTGGGGTCTCAGCCTAGAGAACATGATTTGTTCATGGAATAACGGCGATCGCAAAAAAAAAGTCAGATTTCCCATTTAATTTCTCCTCTGATATGATCTAGCACATCAGAGAAGAGAAATGGGGTCCCCGGAGCCCCCCCGGTACCTCCGATCTCCCTGGACCCTCCTGCATCCCCCGATGCTGTCCCCCATCCGTCGACGTCCGGCAACAATAGGAAATTTTTCCTATTGGTTCAATTTGATCACTGTGATACACCTTATCACAGTGATCAAAATAAAAAAATAGTAGATTAAACCCTCCTATATCACACACTTAGTTAGGTAAAAGTAATACAATTAAAAAAAATATTTATTTCCATTTTTCCGTTAGGTTGGGCTATGGTTAGGGTCGGGGCTAGGTTAGGGTTGGGCTAGGGTCAGGGTTGGGGCTACAGTTAGAGTTGTTATAGGGTTAGGGTTGGGCTACGGTTGGAGCTATGGTTAGGGTTATGGTTGAGATTACGGTTAGGGTTGGGATTATAGTTAGGGGCATGATAGGATTAGGGGTGTGTTGGGGTTAGGGTTGAAGTTAGAATTGGGGGGTTCCACTGTTTAGAGAAAAAATGATTACATTTCAGCTCACCACTGTGATGGCCGTTTAAAACGCTCCAGCACGGATGCAGTTCAGTCCAAACTAACCACAGCTGTATCCAAACAAGGAGACATTTTCCAGCGAGCGTTGGAGGCACAGTAGTAGACGTTTTTGAAAAAACTTCTTGATATTTAATGAATCAAAATGTTACATATAGAGACAAAAAATTCACCCTTCACCCCCTAAAACTACGCATTTCGGCAGATGCCTTTATCAAGTTGTTTTGATTCATTAAATATCAAGAAGTTTTTTGCAAAAACATCTACTACTGTTCCTCCAATGCTCCCTGGAAAAACTCTCCTTCTTTGGTTCCACTGTTTAGGCACATCAGGGGGTCTCCAAACGCGACATGGCGCCCACCGTTGATTCCAGCCAATTTTGGTTTCAAAAAGTCAAAAGGTGCTCCATCCCTTCTGAGCCCTGCCATGCACCCAAACAGTGGCTTTCCCCCACATACAGGTTATGGGCATACTCAGGAGAAATTGGACAAATTTTGTGGTTCCAAAGAAAAATTTTTGTGAAAAAAAGTAAAATGTTCATTTTTTCCTTCCACATTGCTTTAGTTCTCATGAAGCACCTGAAAGGTTAGAAACTTCTTGAATGTGGTTTTGCGCACCTTGACGGGTTTTTAGAATGGTGTCACTTTTGGGTATATTCTGTTATATTGACCCCCAAAACTCACTTCAAATGTGAAGTGGTCCCTAAAAAAAATGGTTTTGGAAGTTTTTTGGAAAAATGAGAAACCGCTGGTCAACTTTTAACCCTTATAATGTCTTAACAAAAAAAAATAGTTTCCAAAATTGTACGGATGTAAAGTTGACATGTAGGAAATTTTATGTATTAACTATTTTGTGTGACACCACTCTCTGATGTAAGGGTACAAAAACTAAGTTTGAAAATTGCAAAATTTTCAAAATTTTTGCCAAATTTGTTTTTTTTTTTCATAAACGCAAGTTATATTAATGAAATTTTACCACTAATATGAAGCAGAATATGTCACGAAAAAACAATCCCAGAATAAGTGGGATACGTTGAAGTGTACCAGAGCTATAACTTCATAAAGTGACACTGGTCAGAATTGTAAAAATTGGCTTGGTCATTAAGTACCAAATTGGCTTTGTCAGTAAGGGGTTAAAGTAATGTACAGACAAGGTGTCTGTTATTTACCATCTCGTAATCAAATCGTTACCTGCATTAAATACAGCTGTCTTATATAGTCACCTTTATAAAAGACTCCTGTCCACAGACTCAATTAATCAGCCAGACTCTATCCCAGTGTTTCTCAACTCCATTCCTCAAGACCCACCAACAGGTCATGTTTTCAAGATTTCCTTAGTATTGGATGGGTGATGGAATTAATGCTTGAGCAGGTGATGAAATTATCATCTGTGCAATACTAAGGATATCTTGAAAACTTGACCTGTTGGTGGGTCTTAAGGACTGGAGTTGAGAAACACTGCTCTAACCTCTACAACATGGGCAAGACCAAAGAGCTTTATAAGAATGTCAGGGGCAAGATAATAGACCTGCACAAAGCTGGAATGGGCTACAAAACCATAAGTAAGATGCTGGGCGAGAAGGAGACAAATGTTGGTGCAATAGTTTCAAAATGGAAGAATAACAAAACAAATGTCAGACTGCTGTGCTTGCCAACAAGGGTTTTGCCACCAAGTATTAAGTCTTGTTTGCCAGAGGGATCAAATGCTTATTTGTCACTGCAAAATGCAAATACATTTGTATAATTTATACACTGATTTTCTGGATTTTATTTTTGATATTCTATCTTTCAATGTTAAAAATTAACCTACCTTTAAAATTATAGACTGTTCATGTCTTTGTCAGTGGGCAAACTTACAAAATCAACAAGGGATCAAATACTTATTTCCTACACTATAAATTGCATTTAATTATAAAAAAATATTGAAACATTTAAAACAAATTTTGCAATTTTCAATTTTTTTTTTTATTTCTATGCCCTTAAACCAGATAGTTATATGACACAAACTAGTTAATAAATAACATTTCCCACATGTCTACTTTATATTCGCATCATTTTTTAAACATTATTTCTTTGGTGGTAGGAAGTAAGAAGGTTTCAAAGTCAATCAGCAATTTGTTTATTTTGCCAACAAATTTACAACTAACTTAATTTTTTTTAGGGACTGTATCCCATTTTAAGTGACTTTGAGGGACCTAAGTGATAGAAAAAATTCCCAAAAGTGACACCATTTTAAAAACTACACTGCTCAAAATGACATTCAAAAAGTTGATTAACCCTTTAGGTGCTTCACAGAAATGAAAGCAATGTGGAAGGAAAAAATATTGTTTAAACCCCAAATTTAGCATTTTCAAAAGGGAAAGAGGAGAAAATTAATCATAAAATTTGCTGTGCAATTTTTCCTGAGTACATGATAACCCGTATGTGATGAAAAACTACTGGTGCACGGCAGGGCTCGGAAGGGAAGCAGCATCATTCAACTTTCATTCAGCGCAAAGTTGACTGGAACCGATAGCGGACGCCATGTCGTGTTTGCAGAGCCCCTGATGTGCCTAAACAGTGGAAATCCCTGACAAGTGACCCCATTTGGAAACTACAACCCTCAAGGAACTTATGTTTGTTTGTTTTTTACTTAGTCATTCTATGGGACTTCAACTTTTATCACTCTGATAACTAATACAATGCATTGCAATGAACCCGCAATATAACGCATCAGAGCTGTCAGTGTTACACTGGCAAAACGCCTTTTAGACCATGCTCCTGTCATTGTCTAACAAAACATTGTAGCAGTCAGTCAAGGAAGTAATTATTTGTCCTCAAACCATTGGGGCCCCCTAGTGGCATTAAAATGGTTAAACCACAAAAGGCTTCAACCAAAACAATTGCATCTTTTAAGTTATTATAGTAAACACGCAGTGGTCGGAGCAAGACTTCAGCTTATAGGGTCAGTAGTTGTTAGTCAATTAGCGGCTAATTTGTTTAATTGAAGATTTCATATTTTCTTCTAGTGCAAATAGATGGAAATACTCTTGTGATTGTGCTGCTGAGGGCTTAAAGGGAACCTGTCACCACGTTTTTGGAAGATGGGATAAAAATAGCGTTAAATAGGGGCAGAGGTGGGCGTTACATTAGTGTGTTTGTTATGCGTTTATTACCCACCTAAGTTGCCGAAATACCTTTGCAAAGTCTCCGTTTTCGCCTGTCAATCAGGCTGGTCTGGTCAAAAGGGCGTTGTCTTCCCCCAGATTTTGCGTAGTTTTCCGTTGGTGGCGTAGTGGTGTGCGCATGCCCAAGGTCCCGAATCCACTGCCAGGGGATTTAAAAGAGCGCGCTGTTCGTTATTTCCTTGGTGATCGGTGGGCGCGGCCATCTTCCTTTGGCCGCGCGTGCGCAGAAGCGGCGCTCTGCTGGCCGCGGCTTCAGGAAAATGGCCGCCGCGATATCCATCTGCGCACGTGCGGCATCCCGCAGCCATTT
The DNA here is from genome assembly GCF_051348905.1 of Ranitomeya variabilis. Classification (NCBI taxonomy): domain Eukaryota; kingdom Metazoa; phylum Chordata; class Amphibia; order Anura; family Dendrobatidae; genus Ranitomeya; species Ranitomeya variabilis. Next base: position 781,107,394 of record NC_135233.1, read on the forward strand.
TCCTGAAGCCGCGGCCAGCAGAGCGCCGCTTCTGCGCACGCGCGGCCAAAGGAAGATGGCCACGCCCACCGATCACCAATGAAATCACGAACAGCGCGCTTTTTTAAATCCCCTGGCAGATGATTCGGGACCTTGGGCATGCGCACACCACTACGCCACCAACGGAAAACTACGCAAAATCTGGGGGAAGACAAGACGCCCTTTTGACCAGACCAGCCTGATTGACAGGCGAAAACGGAGACTTTGCAAAGGTATTTCGGCAACTTAGGTGGGTAATAAACGCATAACAAACACACTAATGTAATGCCCACCTCTGCCCCTATTTAACGCTATTTTTATCCCATCTTCCAAAAACGTGGTGACAGGTTCCCTTTAAGGGAAAACAGATTGATTTTACTTTAATTCTATATTTCAGCAAATAAGTACTTCCTTAACTCATTATTATACAGCTCTATATGAACTTCATATGGCACTTCTTTTTCATTTACTTGTTCATAGGCAGGGCCAGTGTCAGCACCTCGTCGTACCCAGGCAAGTGCCGGGGCCCTGGCAAGACAGGGGGGCCCATTCAGGGCCGGCGTTAGGGGCAGGCAGCTGCCAGTGCCCCTGCTCCCCCAGGGGCCCTCAGCTAGAGGCACATCACGCAGCCGCTATGGGGACCCTGTGAGGCAGGGGGGCCCGCCTGTCACAAGCGACCAACTCCCCCGCCACCGCATTGAACAATACCGGCGTCTGCCAGTAAAGTTCAAAGCAAATGATGGAGGAGAGAGCTTCACCTGACCTGATGCTCCCTCTCCCATCATTCCCCACTCTGACACTGCCGCTGCGGGTGCGCGATGACGTCATCGCGCACTCGCTGTGTATCAGGCAGTGCAGCGGCAGCCGCCGAGACCGGAGCAGGGAGCAGCGCGGGCACGTTGAAAGGTGAGGAGTGTTCTTTTTTTTTGTAACTATAACAGTGAGTACTGGACTATGGGGCCATTCTTGGGGGCAGGGGGGCTGTGCTGTATACTACATGTCTGTGCTATATACTACATGGCTGTTCTATATACTACGTGGGCCGTGTTACATACTATGTGGCTGTGCTATATACTATATGGGCTGTGCTATATACTACATGGCTGTTCTATATACTACGTGGGCCGTGTTATATACTATGTGGCTGTGCTATATACTATATGGGGTGTTATATGGTACGTGGGCTGTGCTATGTACTACATGACTGTTATATACTACGTGGGCTGTGTTATATACTACATGGCTGTGTTATATGCTACGTGGGCTGTGTTATATACTACATGGCTGTTATATGCTACGTGGGCTGTGTTATATACTACATGGCTGTGTTATATGCAATCATGAATCGTGGTATGTGTTAAAGGGGGGGGGGGCCTACTGAGACTCTTTCGCCCGGGGCCCTCAAAAACCTGGAGCCGGCCCTGTTCATAGGCACCATTTTATTCATTTTATTTCAGGGATTAGCACTGCAGCCTTGCACCCCTGGGGTCCTGCGTTCAAACCACACCAAGGACAACATCTGCAAGGAGTTTGTATGTTCTCCCCGCATTTCCGTGGGTAACTTCCGATTTCCTTCCACACTCCAAAGACATACTGATAGGGAATCTAGATTGTGAGGCCCAATGGGGACAGTGTTGCTAATGTCTGTAAAGTGTTGTGTTATATAAGCATGTAAAATAAATAAACTTTCAAGCAGGGTTGCCAACTTGATTTTTTACTATTTCTGGATAGCTAATAAAAAAAATTACAGACAGTTAATAATTTTTACGGACAAAACCATAATAAATACATTTATATGTGATAAATGTCTATACTGTTGTCTATTTTGATATGAAGACATCAGCTGCATTCACAGAGAATTGTTAAAAGTAAATACAGTCATAACAATACGTAAAAGTTTCTTAAGCCTCAAAGCAATCACACAGATGTATTCTTTTTTTTACAACCTGTCTTGGAATTATAGATAGTTGGCAACTCTGCTTACAAGGATTTAAAAATCTATTCACAAAGGATATAAGATACAAAAAATACAACACAAGGCTGCTTTATTTTGATAGCAGTGTTCCATTTTGAATAATCGAACTGTGCATTGATAGTACCCAAAGTTTATTTATTATATAGGATATTTACAGTAAAAATTTTTTATATATTCTGTTTCAAATAAAACACCAAACACAAAAGATACTTGAAACTGTATATTTTCCTGAAGAAAGTATAGGCAAAAAGGTGTCAACTTTATTCATCCTTGTTGTGATGATCATTGTGCATAGTAAATGGTATCAAAGATATATAAATATTTCTATCAGCAGCTGATCACAAATGGATCAATGAGAACAGTTACTCTGTGAACACAAAAATATCTTCTTTGTTAAAGCCAAGATCTTCTAGGAACCTACAAAAAATAAATGACAAGAAACATGCTAAATAAATTTTGTAATTTTCAGGTTTTAAATCCATAAATGTCTACAGTGTGTCCTTAAAGTCATGGTGCACTTTTGACCAGTCACCGGAAAGCAACAAAAATCGATAGAAATGTGAAATCTGCTCCAAATAAAATAACTCCCCAGTTTCATACCCATTCAGTGCAGTTCGAAGTGGGCTCCATTTATTGCCCTACACACATCCACACGATAGTCAAGTTCTTGCCACACATGGGTAAGGACGTCTGGTGTAACAGAGATCCAGATCTCACAATTTGCACTGACGAGGGCCAGTACCCCAAAACACAGTGTCTGCAAACTGAAATTCTGGTTTTGACTTTTATCCCAAGTCATGTGACAAGGCTTGTTAAACGGTCATCATTGACTTTTAGGATCGCTACTTCCTATAAGTGGCACTAGAATTCTAGCCCTCTTCCTCTCTGAAGAGACAATTTGCATAAAAATCTACAAAATACATGATTTGGATGAAACCCCCAAGGTATACAATCACTATTGAGGTAGCAGAGAAACTCTGGACCCTCTGGCTTCTGTTTAGTGGCATCCAGCTTTTCAGAGGTGCACAACACTGTGGCTGACCGTGCTTTTATGCATGCCTAAAAAGACGGGCATCACCGGATCACAGGCCAGATAGCATTCACAGTGCCTGTATCTGCCTCATTATAGGGAATCTCCCATTTGGGGGATCTATCTGAATCACATATTTCATAGATTTACCTGGAAATCCCGATGTAAGCGCTCAGTGTTGGAAGCCAGATAAATGTGAGCCAAACATTACTGCGATCTTTGGGGGGCAGAGTGAACAAATCATCAATAGGTGAATAATTGCTTTTATTTATTTTTTTATGCCATTCCTCGTGCGGTATAAGTGACTAGACTAATTTACAGTTGGGGTTGGTGCGATTACCAGATTTATATAGATTTTTCATATTTGGCTGATATGAGACACTAAAAGACGCTTTTGTTTTTTACAAAATAAAGTTTTTACGTCACCATACTTTGAGAGCTATAATTTTTCTATATTTCTGCAGACAGAGTCATGTGAGGGCTTGTTTTTTGAGTGTCGAGTTGACGTTTTTAGTGGTTCAATTTTTGGGAACATAACATTTTTTGATTGCTTTTTATACTGATTTTTGGGAGGCAGAATGAACAAAAACCAGCAGTTAGGATTTTTTTTTTTAATGCCGTTCACCGTGTGGTAAAAGTGATAAGGCATCTTTATTCAACGGGTCAGTATCATTACCATATTTATATATTTTGATATATCTATATATTTTGATATATCCATTTTGTCCTTTTCACACAATAAAAACAATTTAATAGAATTTTTTTTTTGTTGTTGCTATATTCTGAGAGCTGTAGATTTTTTTTATTTCTCCAGTGGATGACGGAGCTGTATGCAGGCTTCTGTTTTGCGGGACAAGATGCCGCTTTCAGCAATACCATTTTTATTTATAATCTTTTTGATCGTTTTCTATTCCACTGGTTTTCCAGCCGTATGATGAAAAAGCATAGTTTTTTGCCACTTTTTTTTTGTTTTACGGAATTGACTGTAGGGGATATAACAATTTTATAGATTTTGTCATTCTGGATGTAGCTATACCAAATGTGTGACCTTTTTTGCTTATTTTTATTTTCACCTAAACGTATATTTATTTGTGTAATATTTTATTTTCTGTGTTTTTTTTAAATAATGTTTTCAATTCTCTTCATTTTCTCTCATTTTTTTTTTTAAACTTAATCCCTCTATGAGGCATTAACTTTTATTAGTCTCATCACTGGTCTCATGCATTGTAATGCACCATCACTGCAATGCATAAGAAAAGTGATATTACACAGGTAGATCTTGACTGACAGACACTGCCTATGGCACAGTTATTCTCCCACATAAAACAAGTTGCCATAAAGCTTTTAGTTTTTACTGTGTAAAAGCGCCAAAACATAAATAAGATGTAAATGGAGTATCGCTGTAATCGTACTGACCCAAAGAATTAAGCTGTATTTTCAATTTTACAGGAACAGTAAAGGAAAACCCCCCAAAACAATTCCTGAAATGCTGCTTTTTGTTCATTCTAGGTCCCAAAAATCGTAATTGGAAGCGATCAAAAAATGTAATGTGCTCGAAAAACATCAACTCGTCCTGCAAAAAATAAGTCATAACATGACTATGTTGGATGAAATATGGAAAAATTATAGCTGTCTAAATATGGTGATGCAAAAACTAGTTATTGCAATTAAAAGCATTTTTTAGTGTGTGACAGCAACCAAACATAAAAACCTGATATAAATCTGGTATCGCTGTAATTGCACCGACTCAAAAAATAAAGTCGTCTGATCACTTATACCGAACGAGGAACGACGTAAAAAATAATTTAAACCAATTCTTCACCTGCTGTTGATTTGTTCATTATACCTCCAAAAGATCGCAGTAAGGCTTCACTCACATTGATCCTGCACTCTGCGCTGAGCGCTTACACTGGAGTTTCCAGGTAAATATCTGAAAAAAGTGATTCAGACGAACCCCTGGCAGAAGATTCCCTATAAAGAGGCAGATGAAGTCACTGTGAACGCCACAGGACCTGTGATCCGGCCATTTCCATCTTGGTAGGCATGCATAAAAGCTCAGTTGACCACAATGCCTCCAAAAGATCGCAGTAAGGCTCGGCTCACATTGATCCTGCACTCTGTGCTGAGCGCTTACACTGGAGTTTCCAGGTAAACATCTGAAAAAAATTATTCAGACGGAACCTCCAGCAGAAGATTCCCTATAATGAGGCAGATGGAGTCACTGTGAACGCCATAGAACCTGTAATTCGGCCATTTCCATCTTGGTAGGCATGCGTAAAAGCTCGGTTGACCACAATTTTGAGTACTTCTGAAAAGGACAAAAGAGGCGAAACAGAGTCCAGAGTAACTCTGCTGCCTCCTTATAGTGAATGGATCCTTCGGGGGTTTCATCTGAATCATGTCACTGAGATATTATGTAAAATGTTCCCAATAAAAGCTTCAACTCAATCCACAAAAAAACAAGTCTCCACTCAGATACATTATCTGTTAACAGAAATATAGGGGGCTTCTACAGTATATTACTGGTAGCACAAAGGCTATGGAAAAGCGTAATGACTCCTCAACCTCAAAAGAAATTCTGCAAATTCTGAGCTCCCAAATCCAAATGCCCCCCTCCCTTCTGAGCCCCATTGCATCTAAACCACATTTAGCGCCCACATGATTGGTATTTCTGTAGTGATGAGAGCTTGCCTAATTTATGGGTCCGTGTCTCTAGAAGCGCGAGCTGGGTATAATGTACTGGTCACTACAACGTACTGGTCTAATGTACTGGTCACTTCATAATATTGGTTACTACAGTGGCAGTTTGGACTTTTCACTCAGCAACATCCACTACTGCTTGTTTCTGGAAAACACCCATGGAGTCAAAATCGTCACTACACCGGTAAATAAATTCCCAAAGGGCTAAAAAACATTTTTGTGGGAAAAATGTGATTTTTTTATTCTCACGGCTCAACGTTATAAACTTCTGTGAAGCATCAGAGGTTTCAAGGTGCCCAAATGGTGTCACTTGAGGGGATTTTTCACTGTTTAGGTACATCAGGGGCTCTCCAAACATGAGATGGCATCTACTAATTATGCCAGCAAATTTTACATTCAAAAAGTCGAATATCTCTTTTTCCCTTCCGAGCCCTGCTGTGCGCCCAAACAGTGGTTTTCACCCACATATGGGCTACCGGCATGCCCATGAGAAATTGCACAACAAATTGTATGGTGAAATTTATCCTGTTACCCTCCTTAAAATGCAAATTTTGGAGCTAAAAAACGTTTATGTGGGAAAAATTAGATTTTTTTTTATTTTCACGACTCAACATTATAAACTTCTGTGAGGCACCTGGGGGTTCAAAGTGCATAATCAACATCTAGATAAGTTCCCCAGGTGTCATTTGTGGGGGGTTTCCACTGTTTAGGTACATCAGGGGCTTAACAATCATGACATGAAGTCCACTAATTGTGCCAGCAAATTTTACATTGAAAAAGTCAAATGGTATTCCTTCCCTTCTGAGCCCTACCATGCACCCAAACAGTGGTTTTCCCACACATATTGGGTATCGGCATGCTCAGCAGCTGCAGTACTACTGGGGAATGACTAGGAATGGTAACTCATGGCTACCTGCACCTCAAACCTGACTCCACCAGCAGGAGCTCCAGTGAACACCAGGTAGAAGCTTAGCTGGGCCTCTCCTAGGTAAGCCTGGCCCAATGACACAGAGGGTCCACGAATCACCTGCACAACCTTAAAAAAAATGTAAAGGCTGTTGTCAACTCTTCCTGTTCATTTTCAACCAAAAAATGCATTGGCACTTTTATATATCTAACTGAATATTTTTTATTTAAAAGGGAAAATATAGCATAAAAATGATGAGAAATATTTAGATTTAAATTCAGAAAATACCAGCAGGTTGTTTATCAAAAAATGCAATATTCGAATATGTGCAAAAGTGCTACGGTTTATTTTTAGAGGAATATAACTTATAAAATTATAGGCTGATAAAAGGTGAGGTGATTGTTGCATTAGCCAGTCGGCAAATGAATTACCGTAGGTGTTGCTAGGATGGTTCTGTGTGTATAAAAGCAGAAAACCATCTAGAGATTTAGAGGGAGAAAGCTTGTTTTTATCATTCAGAGATCCATACAGTCTAAAAATGCTATTTTGACAGGCTATGTACATTTTATAGCTAATGGTTTATATTCAAAATCTTTATAAAGTAAATAGGAAACCAGAGCTTTGATAGTGTAGTGTTTTCATATGTCTTTTTGTTATGTTTTTTATTTTTACTGTATGTTGAAGAAAGGAACATAAGTGGCATTTACACTAATTATATTTTGTAGTATATAAATGTTTCTACAGGGTGGGCCATTTATATGGATACACCTGGGTGGGCCATTTATGAAGTTGCATCCAAAATGGCCGACTTCAAAATGGCCGACATGGTCACACCCATCTTGAAAAGCTTTCCCCCTCCCATATACTAATGTGCCACAAACAGGAAGTTGATATCATCAACCATTCCCATTTTATTTAGGTTTATACAAATACATGGCCCACCCAGGTTTATCCTTATAAATGGGTGGCCCACCCTGTATATTAATCCCTTCACCCCCGGGCCATTTTCAATTTTTTTGTTTTTCTCTCCCTTTCTTCCCAGAGCCATAACTTTTTTATTTTTCCGTCAATATGGCCATGTGAGGGTTTCTTTTTTGAAGGACGAGTTGTACATATGAATGACACCATTGATTTTACCATAAAATGAACAAGAAAATGGGGAAAAAAATTCCAAGTTCAGTAAAATTGCAAAAAAAGTGCAATGCCACAATTTTTACCTTGCTCATTAGATGCTAAAACCGACCTGCCATTATGATTCTCTAGGTCATTACAAGTTTGCAGATACCAAACACATGTAGGTTCTTTTTATCTACCGTATTTTTCAGATTAGAAGTCACACTTTTTTTCCCCCAAATTTGGGGGGAAAATGGGGGTGCATCTTATAATGTGGATATACCTTACCGATACCATTGCTGCAGGCTGGGATGAAGGGGTGACCAGTGGTGTTGCATGGGTGTCCGGCTGTGCTGTGGGGGTTTCTGGCCTTTCACAAATAGTCGGCAGAGCCCCACGCAGCACCGGACACCAGCAGAACCACAGGACACCCGAAGCGACGCGCTGCACATCAAAACACCCCCTCATCCCAGCCTGCGGCCTGCAACATCATCTCACTCCTGCCTCCTCCAGAAGCGACCCTGGGACCCTGCTTACCCCCAGTAAGCAATAAGACGCATGGATTATAAGAAGCACAACCATTTTATAAAAAAAATTTTTTTTTTCCTATTTTTCTTCTCAAAATTTGGGGTGCGTCTAATATTATAATCCGGAGCGTCTTAGGGTATGTGCACACGTTGCAGATTTGCCTGTGGAATTTTCTATGCAGATTCTACATCTCTTGGCAGAAAACGCAGGTAAAAATCCACGTGGATTTGATGAGTTTTTGGTGCAATTTTTATGCGGATTTTCATGCGGATTGTATGCGTTTTTGTAGGCTACATAAAGATCTATTATTTAACCCCTTTACCCCCAATGGTGGTTTGCACGTTAATGACCTGGCCAATTTTTACAATTCTGACCACTGTCACTTTATGAGGTTATAACTCTGGAACGCTTCAACGGATGCCGGTGATTCTGACATTGTTTTCTCGTGACATATTGTACTTCATGATAGTGGTAAAATTTCTTTGATAATACCTGTGTTTATTTGTGAAAAAAACGGAAATTTGGCAAAAATTTTGAAGATTTCGCAATTTTCCAACTTTGAATTTTTATGCAATTAAATCACAGTGATATGTCACAAAAAATACTTAATATGTAACATTTCCCATGTGTCTACTTTACATGAGCAAAATTTTGGAACCAAAATTTTATTTTGTTAGGGAGTTATAAGGGTTAAAAGTTGACCAGCAATTTCTCATTTTTACAACACCATTTTTTTTTAGGGACCACATCTCATTTGAAGTCATTTTTAGGGGTCTATATGATAGAAAATAACCAAAAGTGACACCATTCTAAAAACTGCACCCCTCAAGGTGCTCAAAACCACATTCAAGAAGTTTATTAACCCTTCAGGTGTTTCACAGGAATTTTTGGAATGTTTAAATAAAAATGAACATTTAACTTTTTTTCACAAAAAATTTACTTCAGCTCCAATTTGTTTTATTTTACCAAGGGTAACAGGAGAAAATGGACACCAAACCTTGTTGTACAATTTGTCCTGAATACTCCATATGTGGGGGTAAACCACTGTTTGGGCGCATGGCAGAGCTCGGAAGCGAAGGAGCACCATTTGACTTTTCAATGCAAAATTGACTGGAATTGAGATGGGACGCCATGTTGCGTTTGGAGAGCCACTGATGTGCCTAAACATTGAAACCCCCCACAAGTGACACCATTTTGGAAAGTAGACCCCCTAAGGAACTTATCTAGATGTGTGGTGAGCACTTTGACCCATTAAGTGATTCACAGAAGTTTATAATACAGAGCCGTAAAAATAAAAAATTATATTTTTTCACAAAAATGATATTTTCGCCCCCAATTTTTTATTTTCCCAAGGGTAAGAGAAGAAATAGGACAAATTGTACAACAACTTTTGGGGTCCAGAGTACGCCGATACCCCATATGTGGGGGTAAACCAATGTTTGGGCGCAAGGGAGAGCTCAGAAGGGAAGGAGCGCCGTTTGACTTTACAATGCAGAATTGACAGGAATTGAGATGGGACGCCATGTTGTGTTTGGAGAGCCACTGATGTGCCTAAACATTGAAACCCCCCACAAGTGACACCATTTTGGAAAGTAGACCCCCTAAGGAACTTATCTAGATGTGTGGTGAGCACTTTGACCCATTAAGTGATTCACAGAAGTTTATAATGTAGAGCCGTAAAAATAGAAAAAAAAGTTTTTTTCCCACAAAAATTATTTTTTAGCCCCCAGTTTTGTATTTTCCCAAGGGTAACAGGAGAAATTGGACCCCAAAAGTTGTTCTCCAATTTGTCTTGAGTACGTTGATACCCAAAATGTGGGGGGAACCACCGTCTGGGCACATGGCAGAGCTCGGAAGGGAAGGAGCGCCACTTGGAATGCAGACTTAGATGGATTGGTCTGCAGGCGTCACGTTGCATTTGCAGAGCCCCTGATGTAACTAAACAGTAAAAACCCCCAAGTGACCCCATATTGGAAACTAGACCCCCCATGGAACTTATCTAGATGTGCTGTGAGAACTTTGAACACCCAAGTGTTTCACTACAGTTTATAATGCAGAGGCGTGAAAATAAAAAATCCTTTTTTTTCCACAAAAATTATATTTTAGCCCCCAGTTTTATATTTTCCCAAGGGTAACAGGAGAAATTGGACCCCAAAAGTTGTTGTTCAATGTGTCCTGAGTACGCTGATACCCCATATGTTGGGGTAAACCCCTGTATGGGCGCACGGGAGAGCTCGGAAGGGAAGGAGCACTGTTTTAGTTTTTCAACGCAGAATTGGCTGGAATTGAGATCGAACGCAATGTCGCGTTTGGAGAGCCCCTGATGTGCCTAAACAGTGGAAACCCCCCAATTATAACTGAAACCCTAATCCAAACACACCCCTAACCCTAATCTCAACGGTAACCCTAACCACACCCCTAATCCTGACACACCCCGAACCCTAATCCCAACCGTAAATGTAATCCAAACCCTAACTTTAGCCCCAACCCTAACCCTAACTTTAGCCCCAACCCTAACCGTAACTTTAGCCCCAACCCTAACTGTAGCCCTAACCCTAGCCCCAACCCTAACCCTAGCCCTAACCCTAATGGGAAAATGGAAATACATTTTTTAAATTTTTTTACTTTTCCCTAACTAAGGGGGTGATGAAGGGGGGTTTGATTTACTTTTATAGCGGGTTTTTTAGCGGATTTTTATGATTGGCAGCCGTCACACACTAAAAGACGCTTTTTATTGCAAACATTTTTTCCATATTTTGGTCCACAGAGTCATGTGAGGTCTTGTTTTTTGCGGGATGAGTTGACGTTTTTATTGGTAACATTTTCGGGCACGTGACATTTTTTGATCGCTTTTTATTCTGATTTTTGTGAGGCAGAATGACCAAAAACCAGCTATTCATGAATTTCCTTTGGGGGGGGGGGGGCGTATATACCGTTCCGCGTTTGGTAAAATGGATAAAGCAGTTTTATTCTTCGGGTCAGTACGATTACAGCGTTAACTCATTTATATCATTTTTTTTATGTTTTGCGCTTTTATACGATAAAGACTATTTTATAGAAAAAATAATTATTTTTGCATCGCTTTATTCTGAGGAAAATCAAAAGACCATTACCTGGACCCACAAGCCTAGCAAATAAATATATAGCAATATAAAATATATATATATACATTATTATAAAAGGCCACAAAAAAGAAAAATGGTGCTGATATAGAATAAGCCTTTATTATATTAGTATGGCAGCAGCGGCACAGCATTGCGCGTACTTGGAATATATATAAAAGAATTTAAAATGTGTAAAGGATAGACAGGATAAAATTCAATATAGGCAAAAAAAAATAGACAATCCCATAATCTTCTATCAAAAACATATAATGGTGTGCATATTATAAATGCTCATATATGTGTATATGTGATATACAAATGTGGATGGAAGAAGGTGCTAGAATCAATTAAAAAAGATAAACTAAAGTGCATGTGCTAACAATATACTGTATATGCATGTGCTATATAGCAATATACAAAGAAAAGTGGCAAGCAATATGTGCAAATATAAGCAAGGAAAGAAGGGGAGGAACTACACCACACATAGATGTGTCCACTCATGCAATACAAGATTGCCAATGCACACCACTGATTAGAGGATATATGGGAATCATATGGGAGATAAAAGAATGAGTCGTATATATACCTGTCAGTCCTGCGTTCCCAAGTACAGAGTCTCCGCCCACACACTCTTCCTCCTCCCTATCTGCAGCGTTTCTCACACCCAACTCCGCAGCAAAACCACAGATCTTTTTAAACCTGCGGTTTTGCTGAGGATTTGCATGACACAATGGTAGTCAATGGGTGCAGAAACGCTGCAGAAATTGCATGTCCACACCAATTGTCAATTTCCCATTGACTAACATTGCTTGTGCACTACACTGCGGATTGGATGCAATTTCGTATGTCCGAAAACGCTGCGGAAACACATCAAAATCTGTAATGTGTGCACATAGCCTTATAACCTGAAAAATACGGTATGTAGTGAAAAAAAATTCCAAAGTTCGCTAAAAAAATAAAAATAACGGCGCTATTTTCTGACATCTGTAATGTCTCTATTTTTAAGGATATTTGACTGGGTGAGGGCTTATTTTTTGGGAGCCAGTAGCAGGACTAGTTGGCTACGATCTTTTGATCGCCTGCTAATTGTATTTTATTGCCATGATGCAGCGACCAAAAAAACCTTAATTCTGGTATTTTTTATTTTTTTCTGGTTATTCCGTTTACCGATTGGTTTAATTCTTTTTATATTTTGATAGATTGGGAGTTTTTGAATGCGGCAATACCAAATATGTGCATTTTTAATAATGTTTTATTGTTTTATTTTGAATGGGGTAAAAAAGGTGTGACTTAAAGTTTAGCATTTTTGTAATTAAATTTTTTTTTTTTTTTTTTTTACACTTTTTACTTTCTTCACTACACTGTGTTCCAAATTATTATGCACAAAGAGTTTAGGAGTGATAAGGTTAGAATTTTTTTGTTTGTCATTTAAACTCATTGATGGTGATGTGTGTCAGGGCTCTTTATATCACTGAAAGCAATTGCAGATACCTGTGCTAATTAGTTTGGCAGGTGTGTCCAAATAAAGGCAAGACTACTTAAGAAGGCTGTTCCACATTATTAAGCAGCCTACATTTTTTGCCAAAATGGGAAAGAAAAAGGATGTGTCGGCTGCTGAGAAGCAACAAATTGTGGAGTATTTAGGTCAAGGCATGACTACAATCAACATTGCCAAGACACTTCATCGTGATCATCGCACAATCAAGAAGTATGTGGCTGATTCCCAGCACACACGTGTGCATGCTGATAAGGGAAAATTGAGGACTCTTTCCAACAGGCAATTGCGTAAGGTTAAAAGAGCAGCTGCAAAAATGCCTTGTCATAGCAGCAGACAACTTTTTGAAGCTGCTGGTGCCTCCAACGTCCCCAGAACAACAAGATACAGGGTCCTTCAGAGGTTTGCAGCTGTGCGTAAGCCATCCTGTCTACCACCTCTATCCACTGCACACAAGCAGAAATGGCTCCAGTGGGCCAAACGATACATGAAGACTGACTTCCAAACTGTTTTGTTCACCGATGAGTGCCGTGCAACGCCCGATGGTCCAGATGGATGGAGTGGAGGATGGCTGGTTGATGGACACCCCATGAAAACACAGCTAAGGCACCAACAAGGAGGAGGTGGAGTAATGTTTTGGGCTGGAATCATGGGGAGAGAGATTGTCGGCCCCTTTATGATCCCTGAAGGGGTAAAGATGAACTCCATAATCTATGTGGAGTTTCTAAAACAACACTTCCTGCCATGGTTCAAGAGGAAGAACTGTGCTTTCCGCAGCAAGATCATTTTCATGCATGATAATGCACCATCTCATGCTGCAAAAAACACATCTGCATCTCTGGCTGCTATGGGCATAAAAGAGGACAAACTTATGGTGTGGCCACCATCTTCCCCTGACCTCAACCCCATTGAGAACCTCTGGAGCATCATCAAAAGGAGTGTCTATGATGGCGGGAGGCAGTTCACATCTAAGCAACAGCTCTGGGAGGGTATTCTGTCCACATGCAAAACAATTGAAGCAGAAACCATCCAAAAACTGACAAATTCAATGGACGAGAGAGTTCAGAAGCTTCTTTTGAACAAGGGGTCCTACGTGCAAATGTAATATCACCTAGAATAAAGTTTTCACTTGAAAACTGTTTGATTTCATTTTGTAATAAGCTGATAATGCTTATAACTTCACAATTGACCGTTTTTTTGTTCAAAATAAAAAAAAAAGGTTGAAAACTCTGCTGTGCATAATAATTCGGAACATGCATTTTGAGTGTTTTTTTTTTTTTTTTAAAAGATACTGTTTTCATAGGCAGTTTGTTCCAAAACATTGCAATTATACGAGAATAGTAGATGACAGGAAAATAACAATGACTGCAATTCAGATAGGTAATTTGGAGAAAATATGAGGAAATATGATTTGCATAATAATTTGGAACACAGTGTAGTTTACTTCTGAGTAGTGTTGAGCGATACCGTCCGATACTTGAAAGTATCGGTATCGGAAAGTATCGGCCGATACCGGCAAAGTATCGGATCCAATCCGATACCCGATACCAATACAAGTCAATGGGACTCAAGTATCGGACGGTATTCCTGATGGTTCCCAGGGTCTGAAGGAGAGGAAACTCTCCTTCAGGCCCTGGGATCCATATAAATGTGTAAAAGAAAGAATTAAAATAAAAAATATCGCTATACTCACCTGTCCGACGCAGCCTGGACCTCAGCGAGGGAACCGGCAGCGTTGTTTGTTTAAAATTCGCGCTTTTACTTGGTTACGTGAAGTCCCGGCTTGTGATTGGTCAGGGCGGCCATGTTGCCGGGACGCGGACCAATCACAGCAAGCCGTGACGAAATTACGTCACGGCTTGCTGTGATTGGTCCGCGTCCCGGCAACATGGCCGCCATTAACCAATCACAAGCCGTGACGTCACGGGAGGCTGGACACGCGCGCTTTTTAAAAAGCGCGCGTGTCCAGCCTCCAGTGACGTCCCGGCTTATGATTGGTCACGGCGCCATGTTGCCGGGACGCGGACCAATCACAGCAAGCCGTGACGAAATTACATCACGGCTTGCTGTGATTGGTCCGCGTCCCGGCAACATGGCCGCCATTAACCAATCACAAGCCGTGACGTCACGGGAGGCTGGACACGCGCGCTTTTTAAAATGGGCGCGTGTCCAGCCTCCCGTGACGTCCCGGCTTGTGATTGGTTGCGCCGCGGTCAACCAATCACAAGCCGGGAGGCTGGACACGCGCGCATTTTAAAATTTTAAAATGCGCGCGTGTCCAGCCTCCCGGCTTGTGATTGGTTGATCGCGGCGCAACCAATCACAAGCCGGGACGTCACGGGAGGCTGGACACGCGCCCATTTTAAAATGCGCGCGTGTCCAGCCTCCCGTGACGTCACGGCTTGTGATTGGTTGCGTCTCCCATGTGACTGCGACGCAACCAATCACAAAGCCGGGACGTAATTTTAAAATCCTTAAGGACCTGAAATTACGTCACGGCTTGCTGTGATTGGTTGCGTCGCCCATGTGACTGCGACGCAACCAATCACAACGCCGGAACGTAATTTTAAAATCCTGAAGGACCTGAAATTACGTCACGGCTTGCTGTGATTGGTTGCGTCCCGGTCACATGGGCGGCACGCAACCAATCACAAGCCGGGACTCACGTAAAGGAAAGAAAAGCGCGAATTTTAAACAAAGAACGCTGCCGCTTCCCTCGGTAAGGTGCAGGCTGCGTCGGAGAGGTGAGTATAGCAATATTTTTTATTTTAATTCTCTCTTTTACACATTTTTACATTAATGTTGTTTCGATACCGATACCCGATATCACAAAAATATCGGATCTCGGTATCGGAATTCCGATACAGCAAGTATCGGCCGATACCCGATACTTGCAGTACGGAATGCTCAACACTACTTCTGAGATTTCAAGCTGCGATCTTCTGATTGCTTGTGCTACACATAGCAGGGATTCAGCCACGGGGCAGCGCTCAGCAAATTGGCAATGGCAACCAAGGGGGCCTCCTGCACACTGATCATAGGCACCCCGTGATCATGTGACAGGGGCACCGATGGGCGCAGCTTGTGACCCGCTTCTGGCACGATCATGTTGTCAGAGATTGAAAGGGGCATTTAACATATTAACAGCAGCGCGTGGATTGCAATTCCACTTGCTGCTGTTGGGGCACTTTGTGATGTGCTGGAAAAGAAATGCGGGCTCAGCACAAGAGCCCACATCTAAGGGGGAGACACAACATATGATGTATGTATACGTCATATGTCGTAAAGGGGTTAATAACAATGAAAAAAATTGCTTTAAAATACTGGTGCCGTCAGACAGGAAATTGGAGTTCACAGGGAGACACTGAGCACACGCTGCTGTGTGTCTCTGCTGGATAGCAGGCTGTATGGTCGCATCATGCAGCTTGCCATCTAGATGTAGCAGAGTTAGACCCGTCGTGGAACAAATGGATTATCATCTTCTCTGCGGAAAGGTGAGGGATATTGTTGTTTTCTATTTTAATTCTCTTGCAGAAAACAATGGCGTCAGTGGACTGGACTATGTCGTATGTATGGTTTAATTAAGATTTATTAAAGAAGTCTGTCATTCCTTCAATTAAAGGACTTTTTTCTGTGAGTCTGTGTTTGTATACGATATGACTATGGGGATAGTAATTGGGGCGTCTTATTGACACCTCTGCATTACTAACCTCGGGCTTGAGGTCACCTGACAATATAAAGGTGACCAGGGCCGGCGTCAGCACCCGGCGCACCGAGGCAAGTGCCGGGGCCCTGAGCAGGCAGGGGGCCCACTCGCCGTCGGGGCCCTGGCACTTGCGATACTTACCTCTCCCGGTTCCAGCGCTGCAGCGTCTTCCATCCTCTGACTGACGTTCAGGTCAGAGGGCACGATGATGTCACCAGTGCGCGCCCTCTGCCTGAGCAGTCGCAGCACAGAGAGCAGGAAGACGCCGAAGGTGAGGAGACCAGAGCAGAGCAGCGACAAGCAACGAGAGGTGAGTATTTCATTTTTTTTTTTACATTTTTTTTAATATTTGGAGCAATATATGGGGAACATCAAAAGGGGCCCTTATATGGAGCATTATATGGGGCTAATTCTATATCGAGTATCTTATGAAGCCAATTCTATAGGGAGCATTATATGGGGCCAATTTAATATGGAGCATCTTATGGGGCCAATTCAATATGGAGCAGTATATGGGGCCAATAATATATGAAGCATCTTATGAGACTATTTATGGAGCATTTTATATGGCCAATTATTTATGGAGCATTATATGGGGCCCATTATACATGCAGCATCTTATGGGGCCAATTATTTTTGGAGCATTATATGGGCCCATTCTGTATGGAGCATCATATGGGGCCATTCTGTATGGAGCAATATATGGGACTCAGTATACTGTATGGGGCCGATCATATACTGTATGAAGCATTATATGATGCCCATTATATATGGAGCAATAGATGGGGCCCATCATATACTGTATGGAGAATTATATGTGGCTCACTATACTGTATGGAGCATTATATGGGGTCAATTCCGTATGGTCAAATATATGCAGCTCATTCTGTATGCCACTCTGTGGTGCCCATTGTACTGTATGTAGCATTATATGAGGCTCATTATTCTGTTTGGAGCAATATATGGGGCTCATTATTCTGTATAGAGGACTATGTGGTGCCAATTATACTGTATGGAGCACTATATGGGGCCATTATACTGTATGGGGCAATATTTGGGGCTCTTTATTCTGTTTGGAGCAATATATGGGGCTCATTCTGTATAGAGGACTATACTGTCCGGTTTCTGAGCTAATGTAGAATGTACAATAGATATCACTCATGTAATGTAAGAAGTAAGTGAAATATTTGGCATTGTACTATACCTTTATTTCTCTGCCATATCGGTGCTTTATGAATTGTGGTATGTGTTAAAGGAACCCACTGGGACTCTTTTGCCCAGGGCCCATGAAAACCTGGAGCCGGCCCTGAAGGTGACATCAACCCCCCCAACCATCACCCCACTTGCCACCGAAACATGGTAAGTGGGGATAGCGAGGTTAAATTCCTAAATTTGCACATCTTATAGGTGCGCCTTTTCTGGGGCAGCAGAGAGCTGATGTTTTTAGCCTGGGGGTGGCCAGTATCCATGGCCCCTTCCTAGGCTACCAATATCAGCTCACAACTGTCTGCATAGCCTTTGCTAGTTATTAATTATAGGGGGACCCTATGCAATTTTTTTGGGAGGTCCTCCCTTTTAATTGCCAGTGTAAAGGCCAAGTATACAGCTGTGAGCTGATATTAATAGCCTCAGAAGCTCCACGGGTATTATCCCCCTTCCCAGGCTATAAACATCGGCTCCCAGCCATTGACTTTCCCTTTGCTGGTTAAGAAAATTACACGGGAGCCCACGCCATTTTTTTCAGAAAAATAGTCTTTTAATATTAAATATATGTACAGTTAACTGCACACACACGGTACTAATTGCATGTGTCACTGACATCTATATATCTATCTATTCTATGTGTATTTACTGTATGTAATCCATCTATTCTATCCTGTCAGCTCCTGCTGTGATTTTACTGTACATGGCACATGAACTGTTGTTTTTTCAAGGAGATCGGTGTGTAAAAATCGGACAGCACTTGCATGGTCCAAGTGCTGTGTGATTTCTTTTCTCACACCCATTGACGTCTATTGCGGGATGCGATCCTATTTCTGATTAGAATAGCAGCATGCTGCAAGTTTTTTCCAGTCTGATCGTGATCCGAGCTGGGAAAAAAAAAGCAGATGAACACACAATGATAGAATAACATTGGTCTGAATGCAATCTGATTTTTAATCGTACTGCATTCGTCTGATTTCATCGCAAGTGGGAATGAGCTTCACCAGGTATTGTAGTTGGTAGTTAAAAGCAGTAATGTTATGTGATCTGTATTTTATTTTATATAAAATATGGGGCTTCACCAGACTGGCTAAAATAATGCCTGTGCATCACCATACAAACCAAGATAATGTCTGGGCTTCCATGTGTGCAACGTCTATGCTCAAATTAAAAATATCTCTCAATGTTCCATTTTTTAGTTTCCTAAACCCAATATGATAACTGGACCACTCAGAGACTTTAACCTCTTAACCCTGAAGCCTGTTCACCTTTCTGACCAGGCCACTTTTTTCAATTCTGACCAGTGTCACTTTGTGAGGTAATAACTTTTGGAACGCTTCAATGGTTTCTGAGAATTTTTTCGTGACATATTGTACTTCATGATAGTTGTAAAATTTCTTTGATATGACTTACATTTACGGTATTTATGAAAAAATCTGAAATTTGGTGCAAATGTTGAAAATTTTGTAATTTTCAAATTTTTAATTTTTATGCCCTTAAATCAGAGTCATGTCACACAAACTACTTCATAAATAAAATTTTCCACGTGTCTACTTTATATCAGCACAATTTTTAAGTTATAAGGGTTAAAAGTTGACCAGCGATTTCTCATTTTTACAACAAAATTTACAAACCCATCTTTTTAGGGACCACCTCACATTTGAAGTGACATTGAGGGGCCTACATGATAAAAAAAAACAAAGGTAAGGAGCGCAATTTGACTTCTGAATGTAAAATTTGCTGGAATAATTAGCGGACGCCATGTCGTATTTGGAGAGCCCCTGATGTGCCTAAACAGTGGAACCCCCCAAGTGACATTTTGTAAACTAGTCCCCTCAGGGAAATTATCTAGATATGTGGTGAACACCTTGACTCTCCATGTGCTTAACGGAAGTTTAAAACCTAGAGCCCTTTTTTCACAAAGGCAGCAGGAGAAAATGGACCAAAAAATTTGTTGTGCAATTTCTACTAAGTGCACAGAAACCCCATATGTGGGGGAAAACTAATGTTTGGGTGTACAACAGGGCTCAGAAAGGAAGGAGTGACAGTTTGGAACGCAGACTTTGCTGGAATGGTCTGTGGGTGTTATGTCGCATTTGGAGAGCTCCTGATATGCCTAAACAGTGGAAAACCCACACAAGTGACCCTATTTTTAAAAATAGACTCCTCAAGGAATTTATCTAGTTGTGTGCTGAGCACCTTAAACCCACGGGTGCTTTACAGAATTTTACAACATTGATCTATCACAAGGATAGGAGAAAATAGACTCCAAAATTTGTAGTGCACTTGATTGTGAGTACACCGATACCCCGTATGTGGTCGAAAACTAGTTTTGAGGCACAGTTCAAAGCTCAGAAGGGAAGAAACATCATATTGGAGATCAGATTTTGCTGGACTAGTTTGAGGATGCCAAATCACATTGGCAAAAGCTGAATGTAGAAATACCCCATATGTGGCTGTACAGTACTGCTTAGCCATACGGCGATACTCTGGAGGGACACAGTGCTCTTTGCCTCCTGGAGCGCATAGTTTGCTAGAATAACTTGTGGACTTCATGCACAGAGCTCCTAAGTGTTAGAACAGCTGAATACCTCATGTGACCCCATTTTGGAAATTATACCCCTTTGGGAATTTATCTACAGGTGTAGTGACGATTTTGACTCTATGAATGTTTTCCAGAAACAAGCAGCATTGGATGTTGCCGAGTTAAAATTGCAAGCTGCCATTGTAGTGACAGTATGTTGTAGTGACCAGTACATAGCGACCACTACGTTGTAGAGCCCGTACATGGTGCTCAGCTCATGCACCCGTAACTTAGGCAGGCTGTCATCGCTACAGAAATGCCCAGCATGTGGATTCTAAATGTGGATTAGGCACATTGTGGTGCTCAGAAGGGTGGGGGTATTTGAATTTGGGAGCGCAGAGTTTGCTAAATTTGTCTTTTTGAGGGGCGAGAAGCCATTTAGCTTTTCCAGAGCCTTTGTACTACCGGTAACGTGGAAACCCCCTATATTTCCAATAACAGATGACAGACCTGAGTGGGGACTTGCTTTTTTTGTAGATTGATTTGAAGCTTTTATTAGGAACATTTTACATTTTATTTACATAACATTTTAGATCACATTTATCCTGCGTGCTACGCTGAGAACTAACATCATGGTTTCCATTTAAATCTCTGAGTGACATGACTCAGTTGAAACCCGCGAGGGAGCAATCACTATAACGGGGCAGAAGAGTGCCGTATAAGTGATTAGAGGACTTTATTCTTCAGGTCGGTGAAATTACAGTGATACTATATTTCTATAGTTTTTTTTCTGTTTGCCTTCTGTCACACACTAAAAACCTTTTTTTTTGCAAAAACTATTTTTGCATTGCCATCTTTTGCAAGCTCTAATTTTTCCATATTTCAACTGACAGATTCATATGAGGGCTTGTTTTTTTGTGGGAATAGTTGGTTGACATTTTTATTGGTACCATTTTGGGCCAAATGACTTTTTTTTTTTTTTTAATCGTTTTCTATTCCAATTTTTAAAAGGCAGAATGAACAAAAATCTGTAATTCAGGAATAGGTTTTTTTTATGCATGTGGTAAAATTGATCACACAGTTTTATTCCTTAGGTCAGTACGATTACAGGGATACCTCATTTATATCTTTTTTATGTTTTGCTACTTTTACAGAATAAAAACAATTTTAGAGAAAAAATAATTACTTTTGGATTTAGATTTGACTTTTTGATCTTGTTTTACTCCACTTTATGTTCAGTGGTAAGATGATAAAGCATCGGTTTTTGCCTGTTTTATTATGGTGTTCACTAAAGGGGTTAAGTAGCGGAACAGTTTTATAGTGCGGGTCGTTCAAGAAGCAAAGATAACAAATATATGTACTTTTTTCCATAAAAATATTTATTTATGGGTACAATATATTTTATTTTATTTAAAATTTGTGATTTTTTATTTTTACATTTTTTTTTCACTTTCTTTCACTTTTTTCCTTTGTCCCACTATGGGACTTTCACTTTTGCAGTCTGATCGCTTGCAAAGTATAGCAAAGCAGGAGATTTGCTATGCTTTACAAACGGTCAGCGCTGCAATGACAGACAATGCTAGATGATAGTATAAGCATGATTAAGGACGTTTCGGGTCACCATGGCAACGATAGGCCCCTCGCAATGACATTGCAGGGGTGCCGCTCGGAGAGCAGAGGGGGCTCCCTCCCACTGCCTGCCTGCTAAATGCTGAAATCGTTATCGATTGCAGCATTTAGTGGGTTAAAGTGCTGGGAGCGGTGCAGGCACTGCTCTAGCACTGAGTCACTGAGTCAGAATCAGTTGACACCAGGTGGCAATTGCCCGCACACAGCCTCCTGTGCACGGGAGATCGCCATGACATATATATTGCATCGGTTCAGAAGTACTTCCCAACCATGATGTGTATATATACTGCAAATGTCGGGAACGGGATAATGACTATTAAATAAATATAATATCAAGTTATACCAATGGTATTTAATGACTAATGACTAGAATTCTAATATCTTTCTAATATATAATTCATTTAATAACACAAATCCATTACACCCTAAGTATAAGAGCTGAAATTCTTTTGACATGTGAAATTTCTACTTTTTAAATACTCTACCAACATTTACCTTCATGAATAACACGTGAAATTCTGTGGCTTTACATTCCAGCTATACTTGTACGAAAATCACAAAGTACAGAATACTAAATACATATTGCAGCCAAAATGCCCTATGAAGTGGCACAGGACAGTTGATTTCTGCTGCAACATGTTTCTAAAATGATGCTTGAAAGTTTGTGAGCCCTTGACAATGTTTCATATTTTCTATATAAATTTGGAGTAAAACTACATAAAAAAAAAACAAAAGATCATAATACTGTTATTGCTAAAGCCACCAAAACCCAAAGGTGGGTTATTGTACTGCGGTGGAGTGTGTAACTATTGCAGATGGCTAGAAGTTGATTGTGTAGCTCTGGTTATACTGTAGGTAGATATTGAGTGTGGCCACAAAATAACAGCCATCTTCCTTTCCAGTCATCACTAAATGCGTAAACACAACAGACAATTTTTAGCAGTACTAGCAGTACTATATAATAGCACAACAATATAGCAGAAGTGAGCAGAGAAAAGATGATGCAAGTGTAAGTGGGGTTGTTGTAAACATTTTGGGCTACCATAAAAAAACTTTAAAAAACTGATTTCTCAAAGTACCTCAATCCTTGGGCAGCAAAACCAGTTGGACCGCAGACACAAATCAATGCAGAGGAATTATTTTTGCTTCTTGTTAAGACCTCTGAAAGAAGTGAAGATGATATTTGACCTTTATGTCCAACCCATGACTGAGTGGGTTCAGAAAGGATATACTGAGCTTCAAACCTGAAAAACACAGTTAAATTACCTAGTATTGTACTATATAGGTAAAACAGATTTATATATATATATACACATGTTAAATACAGGCGTAGTAAAGTGTAAAAAGTATTATCAGGATGTTGATATCTGAAGATTTTAATAGGTCTGGAAACAGAAGCAGTGAATTACCATAATTCACTGAGGCATAGAGAACCGTTCAGCATTTACAAATGCTTCTCAAAAAATTAGATCATCATCAAAAAGTTAATTCATTTCAGTTCTTCAATACAAAAAATGAAACTCATATCATATAGAGTCATTACAAACAGAGTTATCTATTTCAAGTGTTTATTTCTGTTAATCTTGATGATTAAGGCCGGCCACACACTCAGCGTATCAAAATACAGTCCGTATTTTACGGCCGTAATATGCAGAAAAGTCCCCAAAATAGTGATCCATATGTCATCCGTAGGCAGGGTGTGTCAGCGTATTTTGCGCATGACATCCTCCGTATGTAATCCGTATGGCATCCGTACTGCGATATTTTCTCGCAGGCTTGCAAAACCGACATCTAATGGATTTTTGTGCTCAAATGTTTGTTAAAACATATATACAGAGTATGTATATATATATATATATATATATATATATATATATAATTGAGACACATATATATATATTCTGTATTTATATTTAATTCAGCGCGATATATGTGATAAGCCGGTAATTCAATTGCCGGCTTTCAATTTCTCCTTCCCAAACCCGACATGATATGAGACATGGTTTACATACAGTGAACCATCTCATATCCCCTTTTTTTTTTGCATATTCCACACTACTGTTAGTAGTGTGTATGTGCAAAATTTGGGCGCTGTAGCTTGTAAAATAAAGGGTTAAATGGCGGAAAAAATTGGCGTGGGCTCCCGCGCAATTTTCTCCGCCAGAGCGGTAAAGCCAGTGACTGAGGGCAGATATTAATAGCCTAGACAGGGTCCATGGTTATTGGCCCCCCTGGCTACAAACATCTGCCCCCAGCCACCCCAGAAAAGGCACATCTGGAAGATGCGCCTATTCTGGCACTTGACCACTCTCTTCCCACTCCCATGTAGTGGTGGGATATGGGGTAATGAAGGGTTAATGTCACCTTGCTATTGTAAGGTGACATTAAGCCAGATTAATAATGGAGAGGCGTCAATTATGACACCTATCCATTATTAATCCAATAGTACTAAATGGTTAATAAAACACACACACATTATTACAAAGTATTTTAATGAAATAAAGACACATGTTGTTGTAATATTTTATTAGACTCTTAATCCATCTGAAGACCATTGTCCTGAAACAAAGTTAAAAAAAACAAACAACAATATTCCATACCTTCCGTCGTTATGTCCCACGAAGTAAATCCATCTGAAGGGGTTAAATCATTTTACAGCCAGGAGCTGTGCTAATGCACACGCTCATGCCTGTAAACCCCGGGTACTGAAAGGAAAGCTGGGTGATCTGTAGTTACCTAGAGTCGCGGTGATGCGCCCTCTGCTGGATGTTCTCATGCATTAGCCGTTTTTCCGTGTTCGTTTTTCGCTCCCCTCCTTCCCAGAGCCATACCTTTTTTATTTTTCCGTCAAATTGGCCGTGTGAGGGCTTATTTTTTGTGGGACGAGTTGTAATTTCGAACGACATCATCGGTTTTACCATGTCTTGTACTAGAAAACGGGAAAAAAATTCCAAGTGCGGTGAAATTGCAAAAAAAGTGCAGTCCCACACTTGTTTTTTGCTTGGCTTTTTTGCTAGGTTCACTAAATGCTAAAACTGACCTGCCATTATGATTCTCCAGGTTAGTACGAGTTCATAGACACCTAACATGACTAGGTTATTTTTTATCTAAGTGGTGAAAAAAAAATTCCAAACTTTGCTTAAAAAAAAAAAAAAATTGCGCCATTTTCCGATACTCATAGCGTCTCCATTTTTCATGATCTGGGGTCGATTGAGGGCTTATTTTTTGCGTGCCGAGCTGTCGTTTTTAATTATACCATTTCGGTGCAGATCCGTTCTTTTGATCGCCCGTTATTGCATTTTAATGCAATGTCGCGGCGACCAAAAAAAAGTAATTCTGGCGTTTCCATTTTTTTTCTCGCTCCGCCGTTTAGCGATCAGGTTAATGCTTTTTTTTATTGATAGATCGGGCGATTCTGAACGCAACAAATATGTGTAGGTTTGATTTTTTTTTTTTATTGATTTATTTTGATTGGGGTGAAAGGGGGGTGATTTAAACTTTTATATTTTTTTATTTTTTCACATTTTTTACTTTTTTTTTTTTTTTTTACTTTTGCCATGCTTCTATAGCCTCCATGGGAAGCTAGAAGCAGGCACAACGCGATCGGCTCTGCTACATAGCAGCGATCTGATGTTCGCTGCTATGTAGCAGAAATGCAGGTGTGCTGTGAGCGCCGACCACAGGGTGGCGCTCACAGCTATCCGGGATCAGTAACCATAGAGGTTTCAAGGACCTCTATGGTTACAATGTAGAAGCATCGCCGACCTCCGATCAAGTGACGGGGGTCGGCGATGCGCTCATTTCCGGCCGCCAGCGTCGGTTAAATGCCGCTGTCTGAGTTTGACAGCGGCATTTAACTAGTTAATAGGCGCGGGCAGATCACAATTCTGCCCGCGCCTATTATGGGCACATGTCAGCAGGTTCAAAACAGCTGACATGTCCCGGCTTTGATGCGGGCTCACCGTCGGAGCCCGCATCAAAGCAGGGCTTCTGACCTCGGACGTACTATCCCGTCCGGGGTCAGAAAGGGGTTAAAAAGGTCCCTTCCCACAATCATGGGGAAGATTGCTGACTTGATAGATGTCCAGAAGGCAGTCATTGACACATTCCACAAGGAGGGTAAGCCACAAGAGGTCATTGCTAAAGATGCTGGCTGTTCAAAGAGTGCTGTATCAAAGCAAGCATATTAATGGAAAGTTGAGTGGAAAGAAAAAGTGTGGTAGAGAAAGGTGCACAAGGAACCGGGATAAACGCAGCCTTGAAAGGATTGTTAAGAAAAGGCCATTGAAAAATTTGGGGGAGATTCACAAGGAGTGGACACTGCTGGAGTCATTGCTTCAACAGCCAACACACACACACGTATCCAGTGTTATATACTACGTGGGCTGTGTGATATACTGCGGGGGCTCTGCTATATACTGCGGGGGCTGTGTGATATACTGCGGGGGCTGTGCTATATACTACATGGGCAGTGTTATATACTGCGTGGCCTGTGTTATATACTACGTCGCCTGTGTTATATACTGCGTGGCTGCTATATACTGCATGGGCTGTGTTATATAGTACATGGGCTGAGTTATGTACTGTGTGGCCTGTATTAACGTATCGGGTATTCTAGAATATTTATGTATGTATATAGCAGCCACATAGTATATAGCACAGGCCACGTACTATTTGTCTGCTATATACTACATGCCTCCTATATACTACTTGGCCTGTGCTATATACTATGTGGCTGCTATATACATACATACATATTCTAGAATACCCGATGCGTTAGAATCGGGCCACCATCTTGTAAATGAATAACTGGCGACAGCTTAACATATCCATCTAAGTGGTTAGTCAATTGCATCCACCTTTTTGAAATCACACTGTACATCTATATGAGATATGCTATCCGGTCTTGGTGACTTTTGAAATAATGGTTATTCACTCCACTCTCTTGTTATACCTTTTTACTACACGTTAGTCTTAAGGTACATTAGGGTCTTTAAGGTTAGCTGCCGTGGAGTAGGGGCACCATACCATAGAAACTTAGGGTTCCAACCTCCACTGCAAGGTAGGGCATCCACTAGGGATTTATAGGGCCAAATAGACCACAAACTGTGTTATTCCCTTCTGTTTTCCCTACTGCCCATATACAGTTACGCCCATATATATTTGGACAGAGACAACATTTTTCTAATTTTGGTTATAGACATTACAACAATGAATTTTAAACAAAACAATACAGAT
This sequence comes from Ranitomeya variabilis, assembly GCF_051348905.1. Classification (NCBI taxonomy): domain Eukaryota; kingdom Metazoa; phylum Chordata; class Amphibia; order Anura; family Dendrobatidae; genus Ranitomeya; species Ranitomeya variabilis. The sequence goes on from NC_135233.1 coordinate 781,134,564, forward strand.
GCAGTTGAAGTTCAGACTTTCAGCTTTCATTTGATGGTATCCGCATTAAAATTGGATGAAGGGTTTAGGAGTTTCAGCTCCTTAAAATGTGCCACCCTGTTTTTAAAGGGACCAAAAGTAATTGGACAGATTCAATAATTTTAAATAAAATGTTCATTTTTAGTACTTGGTTGAAAATCCTTTGTTGGCAATGACTGCCTGAAGTCTTGAACTTATGTACATCACCAGACGCTGTGTTTCCTCCTTTTTGATGCTCTGCCAGGCCTTCACTGCGGTCGTTTTCAAATGCTGTTTGTTTGTGGGCCTTTCTGTCTGAAATTTAGTCTTTAACAAGTGAAATGCATGCTCAATTGGGTTGAGATCAGGTGACTTACTTGGCCATTCAAGAATATTCCACTTCTTTGCTTTAATAAACTCCTGGGTTGCTTTGGCTTTATGTTTTGGGTCATTGTCCATCTGTAGTATGAAACGACGACCAATCAGTTTGGCTGCATTTGGCTGGATCTGAGCATACAGTATATCTCTGAATACCTCAAAATTAATTTGGCTGCTTCTGTCCTGTGTGACATCATCAATAAACACTAGTGACCCAGTGCCACTGGCAGCCATGCATGCCCAAGCCATCACACAGCCTCCACCGTGTTTTACAGATGATGTGGTATGCTTTGGATCATGAGCTGTACCACGCCTTTGCCATACTTTTCTCTATCCATTATTCTGGTAGAGGTTGATCTTAGTTTCATCTGTCCAAAGAATGCTCTTCAAGAACTGTGCTGGCTTTTTTGATGTTTTTTAGCAAAGTCCAGTCTAGCCTTTTTATTCTTGATGCTTATGAGTGGCTTGCACCGTGCAGTGAACCATCTGTATTTACTTTCATGCAGTCTTCTCTTTATGGTAGATTTGGATATTGATACACCTACCTCCTGGAGAATGTTGTTCACTTGGTTGGCTGTTGTGAAGGGGTTTCTCTTCACCATGGAGATTATTCTGCGATCATCCACCAATGTTGTCTTCCGTGGGCGCCCAGGTCTTTTTGCATTGATGAGTTCACCAGTGCTTGCTTTCTTTCTTTCACAGGATGTACCACACTGTAGATTTTGCCACTGCTAATATTGTAGCAATTTCTCGGATGGGTTTTTTCTGTTTTCGCAGCTTAAGGATGGCTTGTTTCACCTGAATGGAGAGCTCCTTTGACCACATGTTTACTTCACAGCAAAACCTTCCAAATGCAAGCACCACACCTCAAATCAACTCCAGGCCTTTTATCTGCTTAAGTGAGAATGACATAACGAAGGGATTGCCCACACTTGTCCATGAAATAGCCTTGGAGTCAATTGTCCAATTACCTTTGGTCCCTTTAACCCCTTAATCCCATATGACGTACTATCCCATCGAGGTGGACGTCGACGGGATAGTACGTCATATGCGATCGGCTGCACTCACAGGGGGAGAGAGGCCGATCGCGGCCGGGTGTCAGCTGACATCCGGCACTATGTGCCAGGAGCGGTCACGGACCGCCCCCGGCACACTGCGATCAAACATGATCGCAGTGTTCCGGCGGTATAGGGAAGAATCGCGCAGGGAGGGGGCTCCCTGCGGGCTTCCCTGAGACCCCCGGAGCAACGCGATGTGATCGCGTTGCTCCGAGCGTCTCTTACCTCCTATCCCTGCAGGCCCCGGATCCAAAATGGCCGTGGGGCTGCATCCGGGTCCTGCAGGGATTACTTCCGGGTGCAGAGCAGACGCTGGTAAGACGCTGATCTGACAAGAGTGCTGTGCAAACTGTCAGATCAGCGAGCTGTGATGTTCCCCCCTGGGACAAAGTAAAAAAAAAAAAATTCCACATGTGTAAAAAAAAAAAAATAAATTCCTAAATAAAGAAAAAAAAATATTATTCCCATAAATACATTTCTTTATCTAAATAAAAAAAAAAAAACAATAAAAGTACACATATTTAGTATCGCCGCATCCGTAACGACCCAACCTATAAAACTGTCCCACTAGTTAACCCTTCTATGAACACCGTAAGGAAAAAAAGAGGCAAAAAACAACGCTTTATTATCATACCGCCGAACAAAAAGTGGAATAACACGCGATCAAAAAGACGGATATAAATAACCATGGTACCGCTGAAAACGTCATCTTGTCTCGCAAAAAACGAGCCGCCATACAGCATAATAAGCAAGAAAATAAAAAAGTTATAGTCCTCAGAATAAAGCGATGCCAAAATAATTATTTTTTTTCTATAAAATAGCTTTTATCGTATAAAAGCGCCAAAACATAAAAAAATGATATAAATAAGATATCGCTGTAATCGTACTGACACGAAGAATAAAACTGCTTTATCAATTTTACCAAACGTGGAACGGTATAAACACCTCCCCCAAAAGAAATTCATGAATAGCTGGTTTTTGGTCATTCTGCCTCACAAGAATCGGAATAAAAAGCGATCAAAAACTGTCACGTGTCCGAAAATGTTACGAATAAAAACGTTAACTTGTCCCGCAAAAAACAAGACCTCACATGACTCTGTGGACCAAAATATGGAAAAATTATAGGTCTCAAAATGGGGAGACGCAAAAACTTTTTTGCTATAAAAAGCGTCTTTTAGTGTGTGACAGCTGCCAATCATAAAAATCCGCTATAAAAAAATGCTACAAAAGTAAATCAAACCCCCCTTCATCACCCCCTTAGTTAGGGAAAAATAATAAAATTAAAAAGCTGTATTTATTTCCATTTTCCCCATTAGGGTTAGGGTTGGGGCTAGGGTAGGAGCTAAAGCTAGGGTTAGGGTTGGGGCTAAAGTTGAGGGTTAGGGTTGGGGCTAAAGTTAGGGTTGGGGCTAAAGTTAGGGTTAGGGTTTGGATTACATGTACGGTTGGGATTAGAGTTAGGGGTGTGGTTAGGGTTACCATTGGGATTAGGGTTAGGGGTGTGTTTGGATTAGGGATTCAGGTAGAATTGGGGAGTTTCCACTGTTCAGGCACATCAGGGGCTCTCCAAACGCGACATGGTGTTCGATCTCAATTCCAGCCAATTCTGCGTTGAAAAAGTAAAACCGTGCTCCTTCCCTTCCGAGCTCTCCCGTGCGCCCAAACAGGGGTTTACCCCAACATATGGGGTATCAGCATACTCGAAACAAATTGGACAACTTTTGGGGTCCAAGTTCTCTTGTTATCCTTGGGAAAATAAAAATTTGGGGGGCTAAAAATCATTTTTGTGGGAAAAAAAAGGATTTTTTATTTTCACGGCTCTGCGTTGTAAACTGTAGTGAAACACTTGGGGGTTCAAAGTTCTCACAACACATCTAGATAAGTTCCTTGGGAGGTCTAGTTTCCAATATTGGGTCACTTGTGGGGGGTTTCTACTGTTGGGATACATCAGGGGCTCTGCAAATGCAACGTGACGCCTGCAGACCAATGCATCTAAGTCTGCATTCCAAATGGCGCTCCTTCCCTTCCGAGCTCTGCCATGCGCCCAAACAGTGGTTCCCCCCCACATATGGGGTATCAGCGTACTCAGGACAAATTGGACAACAACTATTGGGGTCCAATTTATCCTGTTACCCTTGTGAAAATACAAAACTGGGGGCTAAAAACTCATTTTTGTGAAAAAAAAAATTTTTTTTATTTTCACGGCTCTGCGTTATAAACTGTAGTGAAACACTTGGGGGTTCAAAGCTCTCAAAACACATCTAGATAAGTTCCTTAGGGGGTCTACTTTCCAAAATGGTGTCACTTGTGGGGGGTTTCAATGTTTAGGCACATCAGGGGCTCTCCAAACGCAACATGGCGTCCCATCTCAATTCCAGTCAATTTTGCATTGAAAAGTAAAATGGCGCTCCTTTCCTTCCAAGCTCTGCCATGCGCCCAAACAGTGGTTTACCCCACATATGGGGTATCAGCGTACTCAGGACAAATTGTACAACAACTTTTGTGGTCCATTTTCTCCTGTTACCCTTGGTAAAATAAAACAAATTGGAGCTGAAATAAATTTTGTGTGAAAAAAAGTTAAATGTTCATTTTTATTTAAACATTCCAAAAATTCCTGTGAAACACCTGAAGGGTTAATAAACTTCTTGAATGTGGTTTTGAGCACCTTGAGGGGTGCAGTTTTTAGAATGGTGTCACACTTGGGTATTTTCTATCATATAGACCCCTCAAAATGACTTCAAATGAGATGTGGTCCCTAAAAAAAATGGTATTGTAAAAATGAGAAATTTCTGGTCAACTTTTAACCCTTATAACTCCCTAACAAAAAAAAAATTGGTTCCAAAATTGTGCTGATGTAAAGTAGACATGTGGGAAATGTTACTTATTAAGTATTTTGCATGACATATCTCTGTGATTTAAGGGCATAAAAATTCAAAGTTGGAAAATTGCGAAATTTTCAACATTTTCGCCAAATTTCCTTTTTTTTTTTTTTTTTTTTTACAAATAAACGCAAGTTATATCGAAGAAATGTTACCACTATCATGAAGTACAATATGTCTCGAGAAAACCATGTCAGAATCGCTAAGGTCTGTTGAAGCTTTCCAGAGTTATAACCTCATAAAGGGACAGTGGTCAGAATTGTAAAAATTGGCCCGGTCATTAACGTGCAAACCACCCTCGGGGCTTAAGGGGTTAAAAACAGGGTGGCACATATTAAGGAGCTGAAACTCCTAAACCCTTCATCCAATTTTAATGTGGATACCCTCAAATGAAAGCTGAAAGTCTGAACTTCAACTGCATCTGAATTGTTTTGTTTAAAATTCATTGTGGTAATGTCTATAACCAAAACTAGAAAAATGTTGTCTCTGTCCAAATATATATGGACGTAACTGTATATATTCTTTGTAATATTGTTTATTGTTTGTCTGTATTTAAAATTTTTTATATTAATTATCCTGGCCTATCAGGAGATATTTTTAGACATCTTTCAAATAAAAGTTACTTTTTATGGGTTCTTTGCTTTTGTTATTTTTTTTGCTGTATGTGGGACTGCACTTTAAAGGTTTTTTGTTTTTTTTGTGATGTCCCAGATTTGCTTGATGTGACAAGTCCAGAGATGCTGCAGGCCATGTGGAAGCACGCTTTAGGCATTGTTCTGCCTAAAAGCTCCTGGGATACCTTGGAGAAAGGACCACAGAACTGTTTCCATTATTCCTTGATGTAGGACCGGTGTAAAGGTCCCACATGAAGGCATATTTATGGCATTGTCACGTGGTCTCCGAACCAATCTCTGGTTATCATTGCATTGTTGGCAAAAGAAGGACTCCTCATTGCTTGCTCTCCACCATGATATCTTTTGAAAGTTGTGGCTTGAGGTCAATTGGACTCTTGCAGCTGGCTCAAAGCCCAAAATGGATCAATAGTAGAAACATTGATCTCTAAAGTGTCCTATAAGTTATTTTCAATAAAACAATGTCAGGCCAAATGTTGGTGGTGTTTTTGTAAGCAGCCTGTGGAGCTTAAAAGTGCTACCTTGGCCTGCAGTGTCTCTAGATTTGTCTCCCATAGAGAAAATCTGGGATGTCATTGGTCAATAATTGATAAAAGAGCTGTCAGCAGCGGATCTTCATGATTTGCGTGCAAAAGCGCATTCAGCATTCCAAATTTTGCTTCCATTTTTTCATCATTTGCGTATCATAAAAGCACCACAACAGCATTTTTTTTTATTGCAGTGCTGTAGTGGTACTACTAATCTAGGTTCCCTGCCCCTAGTCTAATACTTACATATAGTTACATAGATATTAAGGTTGAAGGAAGACTTTAAGTCCATCTAGTTCAACCCATAGCCTAACCTAACATGCCCTAACATGTTGATCCAGAGGAAGGCAAAAAAAAACCATGTGGCAAAGAGTAAGCTCCACCTTGGGGAAAAAAATTCCTTCCCGACTCCACATACGGCAATCAGACTAGTTCCCTGGATCAAAGCCCTATCAAGGAATCTAGTGTATATAACCTGTAACATTATACTTTTCCAGAAAGGTATCCAGTCCCCTCTTAAATTTAAGTAATGAGTCACTCATTACAACATCATACGGCAGAGAGTTTCATAGTCTCACTGCTCTTAGGCCATGTGCACACGTTCAGTATTTTTCGCGTTTTTTTCGCGTTTTTTCGCTATAAAAACGTGATAAAAACGCGAAAAAAACGCTTACATATGCCTCCTATTATTTTAAGTGTATTCCGCATTTTTTGTGCAAATGTAGCCTTTTTTTCCACGAAAAAATCGCATCGCGGAAAAAAAAGCAACATGTTCATTAAAATGCGGAATTGCAGGGGATTCCACACACCTAGGGGTCCATTGATCTGCTTACTTCCCGCACGGGGCTGTGCACACCATGCGGGAAGTAAGCAGATTATGTGCGGTTGGTACCCAGGGTGGAGGAGAGGAGACTCTCCTCCACGCACTGGGCACCATATAAGTGGTCAAAAAATAAGAATTAAAATAAAAAACAGTCCTATACTCACCCTCGATGTCTTCCCGCCTCCACTGCACGCTGCCGTTCGGTTCCTGTAGCTGGTGTGCGGCGAAAGACCTGCCGATGACGTCACTGTCCTGTGATTGGTCGTGAGCGGTCATGTGACCGCTCACGTGACCGTGACGTCACGGAAGGTCCTGTGCGCACAGACCAGCTATAGGAAGAGGAGCCGGACGCCGCTGAGGAGATGTCTGGGTGAGTATAAGCATTTTTTTATTTTTTTTATTATTTTTAAACATTCTATCTTTTACTATAGATGCTGCATAAGCTGCATCTATAGTAAAAAGTTGGTCACACTTGTCAAACGCTATGTTTGACAAGTGTGACCAACCTGTCAGTCAGTTTTCCAAGCGATGCTACAGATCGCTTGGAAAACTTTAGCATTCTGCAAGCTAATTACGCTTGCAGAATGCTAAAAAAACGCGAAAAAAAACGGAAAAAAAACGCAAAAAAAAAAATGCGGATTTCTTGCAGAAAATTTCCGGTTTTCTTCAGGAAATTTCTGCAAGAAATCCTGAACGTGTGCACATACCCTTACAGTAAAGAATCCGCGTCTGTTATTATGCTTAAACCTTCTTTCCTCCAGACGTAGAGGATGCCCCCTTGTCCCTGTCTCAGGTCTATGATTAAAAAGATCATCAG